>NC_134877.1:18551770-18561770 GCF_041734735.1 Babylonia areolata | reverse complement strand
TCATGACCACTTTGATAGTAAAACAAATACACTCGTAGACATAAAAAAAGAAAATAATAATAATAATAATAATAATAATAATAATAATAATAATACAGGTGGTGTTGGGAGCGACACGATTTTCCAGGGGAGATCAGCCCAAATTCCACACAAAGAAAAATGTTACAACACAACACAACGAACGCAATGCAATGCAATGCAATGCAATGCAACGCAATACAATACAATACAATACAATACAATACAATACAATACAATACAATGTAAGCTATTAGTGTAAAGGATGTGAGCGCTGGGGTGCATGGCAGTTGATTTGTTTTTAATCCTCGACACAAGCATGGTCAATAATTGATATCGCCTTTTCTCTTTATCAGGCTTATCATACTGTAAAAAAATGAATGTTTAAAAACAAAAACAACAACAACAACAACAAAATTCCACAATATATACATGTATACAGTGAGTTGTAGACTTAACAGACAGTAAAACATTAGGTACAGAAATTGGTAGAACTTTTGGTCTCACTAATTTTGTGAGGGGTAATTTTCGGAACGGTGTTTTATGCGCTGTGATGAATATAAGACCGTGAGGTATTGAATAGTTAACTCTCTCTCTCTCTCTCTCTCTCTCTCTCTCTCTCTCTCTCTTAAACTCTGTGGATTTTTCTTTTATATATGGAATTATACCCCCACCCCCTCCTAAAAAAAACACCCCAAAACCCCCAAACACACACAACAACAACAAGACCAAAAATCAAAAACAAAACAACAAAAATGAAAAACAAACAACAAATAACAACAACAGCAACAACCGAAACCCTTGATTGAATTATCAATAAGCTGATTGACGTGAAAGTAGGCATTTCTTCACGATGGGCTGGTTGGTTGATTAGAAAATATACACAAAGGTTGATCTGACTAAAAATCGAAATTAGACTGGTGTATAGCTGGCTTTGTTATATGGATATATGGCTTTGTTAAAACATAACTTGATCGACCTCAACTGAAACTGAGATCAGTCTTATTCATATATATATATATATATATATATATATATATATATATATATATATACACACACATATACATATATATGTATGTATATATATATATATATATATATATATAAGCACCAGCATTCTGCTGCATGGTTGTCCACTATTACTATCCATCATCCTAATCATCATCCTAATCGTCTTGATTTTAAGGTGTAATAATAAGGTGTATAATCATATCAATAATTCATATAGGAGATATGAATCCATCTTGTCATGTACCTTACCTCTATCGGTTTTCATCTACATCGCGTTAACATCTTCCCCCACCCTGTCCACTCTGGCACGAGAGAGAGAGAGAGGGAGGGAGAGAGAGAGAGAGAGAGAGAGAGAGAGAGAGGGAGGGAGAGAGAGAGAGAGAGAGGGAGAGAGAATTAACAACAAAATAATGATTAACTAACTAAAAAAAAAAAAAACGAAAAAGAAATCAGTGTCTGAGTGAGTGAGTGAGTGAGTGAGAGTGGGTGAGAGAGAAACAGAGGCAAGAGAGAGAGAGAGAGAGAGAGAATAACAGAAAACAAATTTCAAAATATCGAATAATAATGAGAAAACAATTGTTCACACACACACACACACACACACACACACACACACACACACACAGGGGGTGTGGGGTGTGGAGGGGTTTGGTGGGGGGGGGAGGGAGGATATTTCAAAATAAGAAAAACGAAAGGATTAATACTTTAGTATCTAATAGAACAACGAGAGAGAGAGAGAGAGAGACAGACAGACAGACAGACAGACAGACACAAAGACACACAGTCACAGACACTGACACTGAGACAGACACTCAAACACACAAACACAGATATAGACACACAAGACAGACATAACAGAACCAGTACCAAGGAACGCCTCAAGACAAAAACAACTACACCACGCTACGTATCATAAACAACACAGCACTGTGCACTATCACTATCTCTGACAAAACGCCTCACCTGGCGGAGGCCTCCACGGCTGAGTCATAACCCCGGGCCAGTATATGGGCGGCCTGCCGGGCAGCTCGGCTAGCTTGGGGAAGCGGATCTGGGTGGAGCCCAGGTACATGCCCGCGGCGGATCCCAGCCTGGGCAGGAGGCTGTGGGGCCTGGACAGGATGTCGTTAATTCCGTGCGGCGTGGACCCTGCGCCCATAGCCATCTGCATCTGCTTCATGGTCTGCTGGTAGTCCTGCTGGGAGAGGAAGGAGGAGGAGGAAGGGAACTTCATCTCCGTCAGGTTGTGCAGGGCCGCCAGAGGGGGGCTGCTCAGCACGAAGGCACTGCTCCCGCCGCCGCCGCCGCCCGAGGAAGACCCCCCGGCGGAGTTGGGCACCAAGCCGGGACTTCCCGAACCTCCGTGACCGTGACCTCCTCCTCCTCCCACCCCACCCATGCCTCCATGGGTCTGCTGCTGCTGCTGCTGCTGCTGTCCGCGACCCACCGCCGCCGCTGCCGCTGCTTCCGAGGCCGCTGCGGCCGCTGCCGACACGGCGGCTGTGTTCATGGTGACGTTCATGTTCATGTTGAGGAAGGAGGAGACGTTGTTGGGGACGTTCTGGTGGTGGTGGGGGGAGTTGTGGTGGTGGTGGTGGTGGGCGGGGTGGTGGTGGGGATGGTACATGGACTGGGAGGTGGGGTCGGCGCCCAGGTTGGAGCAGTAGTCCAGCATGGCGGCGGCGGCCGCGACGGCGGCGTTGTTGTAGAAGGAGGGGTGGTGGGGGTGGTGGTGGGTGTAGGGGGCCGGGAAGTCCTCACACTTGGTCCCCCCGGGGTGGTGGTTGTGGTGGTGGTCGCCTTGGTCCTCACAGGACTGAGGTCCTCCTCCCGGCTGGGGGGAAGAGAAGTAGCACTGGCTGTCCACTAGAGGGGACACGCCTCCCCCTCCTCCTCCACCACCCTCCCCACCGTCCCCACCCAGGGCCGCGTACTCCCCTCCCAGAGTCACACCATCCGACACCCCACCCCCTCCTCCTCCACCTCCACCGCCACCACCTCCACCACCACCACCACCACTGCTGCCCACCGCCACGTTCTCCGACACCACTGACCCTGCCCGGCTGTCACAGTCGTCGTGGTTGGACCTCCTCAGGGCCTGGCAGATGTCGTCATGACCGTGCTGCTGCTGCTGCAAAGTGCTGTTGCCTCCACTGCTGGCAGTGTCCTGGGGGTGGTGGTGGTCCACAACACTGGCCCCGTGGTACTGCCGCCACTCCTTCTTCCACGACTCGAGGTCCACGTCCGGCGGGAAGACCAAGGGCTGCTGCTGCTGCAGGGCCCGAGCGGTGGTGTTGGCGAGGAGGGCGCTGTGCTGTTCGTGGCCGTGTGAAGCCGCCAGGACTGTGGAGGTGTCGCGGTGTGAGGGACTGACGTTCCGGCAGCCACCAGGGGTGTGCTGCCAGTGTGCCTGTGTGGTCACAATGTCCGCTCAGTCAGTCGTCAGTCCTTGTCCCTGTTCCGCGTCCAGCGCCCGATCCGTATAACTCTCCGCACTCATATGGCCGCGCCGTGCCTTCACGTTTCTTTTCCCAGTTTTCGTTCTGCCCTGTCAGTGACGGAAAGTGAGCAGTGCTGAGCTTGTGACGCGGCCACACACAGACATCCAGCCAGTAGGGGCTTTCTATCGGTAATCTGCAAGGCCAGGGAGCCTCATTCATCACACACCTTTCCTATTCACTGCCGCTTTATGCCCCCTCTGCCCTGACTCCGCCTCCCCCTGCGCACTCCCCGTCCCGTTGGTTGCTCGTCTAGCCCCGCCCCCCTTTCCTTCTGCCGTCACGACAGCTTTGAGGAACCGTCACTGTGCGGCGCGCCTCTCCGTGTCAGTGACCACGCCCCGCCCCCTTCGCTCCCTTCCTTCTCTCGCGCTTGTCCGTCTGATTGCGGTGTTGGGTGATGCCAGAGGAGGGAGTGAGATAAGCGCCTCACTAAAGTGTTTGGTTTTGTTGGGGGAGACTGCTGATGGATGCTGCAACATTGCTCCAACCATGGACTGAGGACGTCTGTCGTTTGCTGGGGGTGTCGGTAGCAAGTACAGAACTATGAGAGAGCGGCAACCCCGCCAGAACTGCCGTCCGTCGTGCCTGACTCAGAGACTGCCTGCAGTGGTTGGTACCCACCTCCGTGTGTCAGTGTCAGTGTCGTCTGCCGCTGACTGACAGTGACTGGCGGGGAGCTGGAAACTGACCACGCCTTGACACGTGGCGTAAACACCGTGTGGATTTCCTCTCCGCCGTAAAAAAAAAACAAAAAAACTCTCCGGTTATAGATAGAAAGAGGGGGGTGGACTGGATTGGGGAGGAGAGGTTGGAGAATAACAGCCACTGTCCATAGCTCACACTGATGACTGAGCATCGACAAAATGATTCGGCTGTTGTTTGGGTTGTCTGCTCCAGTGACACAACTCGCTTGCTTTTTTGCTTGTTTGTTTGTTTGTTTGTTTTTAGTTATTTCATATATTTTTGAAAGATCGTTCTTGTGTTTAAACATCCGTTGGCAAAGCGTACTTGGCTTGCGAAGTTCGAATGACAAAACACCCAGCTTAAAAACTGGCATCAGCCCATCCAGGCTATGCGCATCTCAATGGTGTCACTGTAGTAAGCTCACTATATCAAGGGTCCACTCACTCCCCCACCCCCACTCCCGACCCCCCTCCACTCTCAAGGGATGGCTATCACCGTCGGCCGTAACTAACAAACTGCTGAGTAATATCCTGTTGAAGGGACCTTTTTATTTATTTCTTTTTTTTTTTTTAATCAACGGCAATTTTCTGGCGTGCATGGTTTAAGCGGTATCACTATTCCAGTGTCGTTGTTGTGACTCTTTTTCAGTGGTCTTCGATTCAGTTCTGATGATTACTAGTTGTACATGACTTCAGTCGTTTCAGTTTCAGTTTCAGTAGCTCGGCAAGGAGGCGTCACTGCGTTCGGACAAAACCATATACGCTACACCACATCTGCCAAGCAGATGCCTGACCAGCAGCGTAACCCAACACGCTTAGTCAGGCCTTGAGGAAAAAAAGAAAGAAAAAAAGGTGAATAATAGATAAGCTTACATAAATAAATAAACAGATAATAATTATAATATAGAAAAAGGTAGTAATAAAAATAATAATAATAAAATAATAATAAATAAATAAATAAATAAGACAACAATGATGATAAATAAGCAAATAAATGTAAAACATGAAGACACACATTCACACACACACCCACACATGCATAACAGATATGCACCAAACATGCAGTTTCACAGATATGAAAGCACAGTCAAATACATATAAACGTACATGAGCTCCAACACACACACACACACACATTACCCTGCACCTCCTCTACCCCCCTCCTCCACACACTCATTTCTAGTCTACGTATCGCAGCTTCCACGGCACACACACACACACACACACTCTCACAGAGATGAACACTTACTTCAGTCGACACAAATTCAGTCACTGCTGTAACGTGCAGCCGTCTCAGTGACTGATCCACAGATCGTCTGAAGTGACGTGTTCGTTCAGTGTGAGTCTATTACTGAGCTGTTGTTACCGTTTTTTGCCCCCCCACACCCCCACCCCCTCTCGCCCTCCCCACCCGCTCTCCCTGAAACTTTGCAAATGTCAACACACACACGAACAAAGATCATGGCGGAAAAAAAATCGACAAGTGTCAGTTCGTGTTCATAATAATGGGTCATTTCGCAATGATTTTTAAGCCTAATTCTTGATCAGAAGATTGCGTTACAAGCTACATGTCATTTCTCTCACATGCATACAATATATATATATATATATATATATATATATATATATATATATATATATATATATACATATATATATATATATATATATAAGTTTTTTTTTAAATGATCTGCCTGCCGGAACTGAAGAGCAATATCATCGCCTGCCCTTGTTTTTCCTCTAGATTGACTCCCGAAGCGCATGTTTTCTTCTTCTTCTTCTTTGTACCTTATTATTACCATGCTTATGACTTTATGTAGTATTGTGTAGGGTAGACCCTGTTCAGGGCGTGGACTGGATGTAAAAAAAAAAAAAAAAAAAAGCACTCCAGTGCTTATCTATCATCCTCGAGAATAAAGAATTTTGTCTTGTCTTGTCTTTCTATGAGAGGGTATAGCCGCAAGGTAGTGGAGGTTCTGAATCACGGTTTTCCACCAAGAGACGGACAAATCCATTGACTTGCAGCGTATAGCTGTTTCCGTCGCAGCGACTTGGACGAACGAGAAGAAGAAGAAGAAGAATACCCAAGAAAGAAATTACTATTTCCTCTTTTCAGTATGATTCAACGGGTTTCTAACCTTCCATACTTTAGATTCCCCCATGCTCCTGTGTGTGTGTGTGTGTGTGTGTGTGTGTGTGTGTGTGTGTGTGTGTGTCCTCCCTCTCGTTGCCAATTGTTTTAAGTAAAATGTAGAGTTCCACTGCCAAGAAGACAGTAGGCCTAAGCCATATATTTATCTCCTTTCAGAATCAGTGTTCGTGCTTAACGTCGGAGTAGCTCAGCTGCTAATTCCTCTTGTTTCAAACATAAGTACACACCCATTGTCCTATGCAAAAAAAATGACGGGCGCAATAGCCGAATGGTTAAAGCGCTGGACTTTCAATCTGAGGGTTCCGGTTTCGAATCACGGTGACGGTGCCTGGTGGGTAAAGGGTGGAGATTTTTACGATCTCCCAGGTCAACATAATTATGTGCAGACCTGCTCGTGCCTGAACCCACTCCGTGTGTATACGCAAGCAGAAGATCAAATATGCACGTTAAAGATCCTGTAATCCATGTCAACGTTCGGTGGGTTATGGAAACAAGAACAAACCCTGCATGCACACCCCCGAAAGCGAGGTATGGCTGCCTACATGGCGGGGTAAAAACGGCCATAAACGTAAAAGCCCGCTCGCGTATATGCCAGTGAACGTGGGAGTTGCAGCCCACAAACGCAGAAGAAGAAGTCCTATGTAAAAGATACAGGGACACTTGTTCGTCCTTTGAAAAACGAATCACACACACACACACACACACACACACACACACAGGGCTCAGTGGTGTGATCGTACTTTGGTCAGAAGGCCCAGAATTCAGATCACCTGACAGATTTGTATTTGTATTTCTTTTTATCACAACAGATTTCTCTGTATGAAATTCGGGCTGCTCTTCCCAGGGAGAGCGCGTCGCTACACTACAGCGCCACCCATTTTTTTTTTTTTTTTTTTTTTTTTTTTTGTATTTTTCCTGCATGCAGTTTTATTTGTTTTTCCTATCGATGTGGATATTTCTACAGAATTTTGCCAGGAACAACCCTTTTGTTGCCGTGGGTTCTTTTACGTGCGCTAAGTGCATGCTGCACACGGGACCTCGGTTTATCGTCTCATCCGAATGACTAGCGTCCAGACCACCACTCAAGGCCTAGTGGAGGGGGAGAAAATATCGGCGGCTGAGCCGTGATTCGAACCAGCGCGCTCAGATTCTCTCGCTTCCTAGGCGGACGCGTTACCTCTAGGCCATCACTCCACACAACATGAGCGTGACATGTCAACAAACTGTTGCAAACTGCATGGACAATAGAAAGTTATCATCAACACGCGTAGGTGCTACACATCTTAGATGATATCAAGTGATTGCTATATTCGGATTCAAAATAAATAAGCAAGTAAATAAGTTTTAAAAAAAAATTAATGAATAAATAAAGCTTTTTTTTAGTAAACAAATAAACAAATAATTTTTGAATGAATAAATAAACGAATAAATTCTGAAATGAATAAATAACAATAAATAATAGCAATAATGATATTCATATAGCGCTGAATCTTGTGCAGTGAATCAAATCAAAGCGTTTTCGCACCAGTCATTCACACGCAAACTGGAGAAACTGAAAACAAGGAAGAGGCAGGGAAGGGAGGCTATCTCGTGAACAGGTGGGTTTCAAGGCCAGACTTGAAAGAGCTGAATGCGGAGACCTGACGAAGCGAAAGAGGAAGTTCATTCCAACTGCAAGGTCCAGAGACAGAGAAAGAATGGCGGCCAACAGTGGAGTACTTGAATCTGGGTATGCGAAAACAGAGTGGATCCGAAGCCGATCGTAAAGAGCGAGATGGAGTGTAGAGGCGAAGGCAGCCACAGAAATAGGAAGGGGCAGATTTGTGAACACATTTATAACATGGAGTGCTGATCTTGTGCTATATTCTGTGTGAGACAGGGAGCCAGTGCAGATGTTGCAAAAGAGGAGTGATGTGCTCAGATCTTTTCTTTCTGAGGACGAGGCAGCAGAGCTTTCCCTGCGCCGAAGGGACTGAATGGATGCAGCAAGCAAGCAAACCAGACAATAGAGAGTTACAGTAGTCAAGGCGAGAGAGAAAATAGATAAATAAATGAAGAAATAAATAGATTTTAAATAAATGAAGAAATAAAAGAATAAAGAGATTTGAATGATTACAAACTAATGAATTATTGTCTTAACGTTCAGCCTAGAATTTTAAATAAATAAATAAATGAATGAATAAATGAATAAATAAATAAATAAACGGAATAGTTAAAGGAGTGGGGTGATAATAACAAACCAACGAATTATTGTCTTTAATGTTTAGTTCTGCTATTGTTGAAAAAGTCAGATCGGTCATGTAAATCTACGTTCCCTCACGTTCTCTGATGGTACTGCCACGTTCTTGGATGAATAAGCCAGCAAACCGCTGTTTGAACACACACACACACACACACACACACACACATCGTAGGTCTACTTTTATGTCTCCAGTTACTTGTAACCAATGGAATCATTGTCTGTTACAAATGTTCTTTTTCTTTTGTATCCCCCCAAATACCAGAATTGTCTAACTGAGGATTCTAACATAATGATTACAAGCTTTAAGTGGCAGTATTTCCTTATCCATCTGCAATACTTTTTATACCATTAACCAAGGTTTAACATAATGATAATTATAAGCTTTAAGTAGCAGTATTTCCTTTTCCATCTCAAGGCCTGACTAAGCGCGTTGGGTTACGCTGCTGGTCAGGCATCTGCTTGGCAGATGTGGTGTAGCGTATATGGATTTGTCCGAACGCAGTGACGCCTCCTTGAGCTACTGAAACTGAAACCTTTTCCATCTGCAATAGTTTTGATACCATTAACCAATATCTTAATAAGCAAGTAGCACACGAATTAACGTACACCTCCTACACATTATCCCTTTTAGTGTCGTAGCTGGAACACCCAGTAACATTTTTCTGGCCGTCCATTGCACTTTGTTCTACATACTCAAGTCTCCGGGGTGAATATCATGATAAAATTGGATCGACTTTGATATGAAAGCAACACGAAGGAAACATGTCGTGTTGTTTTTGAAACACTGTTTGGTTCCACGACGGTATTCTTTCCTTTGTAGCTGTTAAAAGCAATGCGCCTGCTTTAAATGCTGAAATCAAATCCTGCATAAGTAAATTAATAAGTATTTTATCACCTATGAGTCTTTTGATATAATTGCAGACAACCGTTGTCCATGTTTAGCACAGAATCCCCCCCCCTTTTATAAGTACCGCGACTTATGTTTTGTCGATGTTTAGAAATAACTTTTTTTTTTTTTCATTTTTCGTTGCGAATCAAATTGAATTGATTGTGACAATCCTGGAAATAGTCCGTATTATGTGCAACTTTATCTGTTCCACCATCTGCACACCATCAAAAGAAATAACTCAGCATGTAGCGCAACGACCTAACACAGGGTTTACCGTTTTCCCCCACGTGAGTCACACAAACCTCTTTCTTTTCCTTTGATTAAAGCAGGTGTGATGTAGCGCATGTGGGTCAGTCCACACGCTTTGACGCCTTCTTGAAACTGCAGCTACTAACTGATTGATGAACAATGAAAATAACTCAGGGCTAAGAACGCATTTTGACTTACTCTCCAGTCATTCAGATGTCTCTGAAATCTCACACCGACTGTCATAATGAACAA
>NC_134877.1:18516770-18544270 GCF_041734735.1 Babylonia areolata | reverse complement strand
TTTATATCTGTCTGTCTGTCTGTCTGTGTCTGTCTGTCTGTCTGTCTGTCTGTGTCTGTCTGTCTGTCTGTGTCTGTCTGTCTGTCTCTCTTCCTGCCTCTCTATCTATAGCCTCTTTATATCTGTCTGTCTCTCTGTCTGTGTCTGTCTGTCTGTCTGTCTCTCTTCCTGCCTCTCTATCTATAGCCTCTTTATATCTGTCTGTCTGTCTGTGTCTGTCTGTCTGTCTGTCTGTCTCTCTTCCTGCCTCTCTATCTATAGCCTCTTTATATCTGTCTGTCTGTCTGTCTGTGTCTGTCTGTCTGTCTGTCTGTCTCTCTTCCTGCCTCTCCATCTATAGCCTCTTTATATCTGTCTGTCTGTCTGTGTCTGTCTGTCTGTCTCTCTTCCTGCCTCTCTATCTATAGCTAAGATATCTATGTTTTAAATTGTATTTGGTGAACGAAAGAAAAGAGAGAGCTTTCTATTATCTTTAAAAAAATTTTTTTTTAAAGAAATGGAAACGTGCACACACCAGTTCGAAATCAATATAAAAAACAACAGCAATATCATCATCATAATTATTATCATCATCATCATCAACAGCAACAAGAACATCAACAAGAACAACGTAAAACAAGGGGGGGGGTAAGGGGGGGGGGGGGGTAGGGGGGGGGGTGGACGGGAGGTGGGTGGAGGGGATGTTGGGGGGGGGGGGGGTGTCATGTTAATTATGATTATGTAATCCCTGAGCTAGCTCTTCCACACAAAGAAATACAATTCAGAAATTGAAAATATGTTCGGAGTTAAAGAAAGCGGACACCACCACCACCACCACCAACAACAACAAAGGAGAAAGAAAAAGGCTGCTATTTAATGTCCATAAAAAAAAAAATTATTGATCCTTCACGAAGATTAACAAAGAAGTAATAGAATGAATTAATGATGATAATAGAATTAAATGAAAAGGAGAAAAGAAAGTAGTTTTTGAGAAAAAAAAATCATGTAAACAAACAAAAAAAACAAAAAAAAGGAAAGAAAGAGAAGAAAGAGAGAAAGAAAGAAAGAAAGAAAGACAGAAAGACGAGATTCAGTTTCAGTTTCAGTAGCTCAAGGAGGCGTCACTGCGTTCGGACAAATCCATATACGCTACACCACATCTGCCAAGCAGATGCCTGACCAGCAGCGTAACCCAACGCGCTTAGTCAGGTCTTGAGAAAAAAAAAAAAGAAAAAAAAAAGAAAAAAAAGGTGAATAAATAATAGAAAAGCTTATATAAATAAACAAAGTTTAGTCGATCTATAAGCAAGTGATTCACCAGTCTCAGTTGTAGAACAACTCACTGACCGGTCTCAACGTCTCGCTTCGTTTCTCTTCACCGCTCAACACGAACAGCACAGGTCAGAGTTCGCAGCAAGACTCAGAAAGAGAAGATCGAGGAAGAAAAAAAAACAGCTTCTCTTTCTGTGACAGTTAAACCCCCAAGCGCTTTCCGAAAGCATAAAATAAATCAACTAACAACCAATGAGAAGGTTTTTGTGTGTATCCTTTTTTATGTTCCTTTTTTTTTTATGATGACTCCCTCCACCCTGTCCTCTCCTATCCCTCTCCGCTCTCTCTTCACACATGCAGCTTCTGTAAAGTGTACGAGTCTATAATCGCCCCCTCCCTCTTTCTTTCTTTCTTTCTTTCTTTCTTCCTTTCTGTTTGCTTATCTGCCAGTTTGCTTATTTGTTTTATCATCAGTTTCACGCTACAGGCAGCGGAAGAGTCGAGTTTTCTTTCCCGTCCCAGTTGTTTGGAGATCTCTATATATATACATGTTTGGTCGTTTTCATCAGGCCTGCTCATTTTCATTTGGGTGTCCGACAATTTCCTAGATCCTGGAGGGCGTGTGTAGTGAATATGATTATTCATTTATGTGACGGGGCTGAGTTTTAGAGTTGATTATTTCATGTCTGTAGTTTCCTCCTTTTCCTAAGTTCCTGTAATGTGCGTCACCTTTAGACGATAAAACAAACAAACAAACAAACAAACAAAAAACAACAAAAACAAACAAACAAACAAGCAACCAGAAAAAAAAAATCCAA
Organism: Babylonia areolata; assembly: GCF_041734735.1. NCBI lineage: Eukaryota > Metazoa > Mollusca > Gastropoda > Neogastropoda > Buccinidae > Babylonia > Babylonia areolata. Next base: position 18,542,201 of record NC_134877.1, on the reverse strand, counting down.
AAAACAACAACAATGAAAAACAAACAAAACAGAGAAATCTGTTGTGACAAAAACCTTCAGAGACAAGTACATAAATCTGTCGCATGCAGCTGTATACTGTTACATGTGCTGTAGCCTACCAGCTTACTAATGCCGAGAAAAAACCATAGACATCCAGGGACTATAATTGCAAAATGATTGTTATGAAACTGACTATCAAGTAGGTAGCTACAATAGGAACTGGGCGAAAACCGAAGCTTCGCATATAGATAATGAAAGATTGATATAATGTCCATCTCTGCGTCTTCCCATCCGCATATGGTGTATCTCTTTCTGTCCCTCTGTGCCTGTCTCTGTCTTTCTGTCTCTGTATCTGTCTGTCCGTACATCTCTGTTTTATCTGTGTCCGCCCCCCTCCCCCTACCACTCCCCTCTCTCTTTATGTGTCTGTCTCAACAGAGAGAGGGAGAGAGACAGACAAAGCGAGAGAGAGAGAGAGAGAGAGGGAGAGAGGAAAAAGAGAGGCGGAGAGAATGACCGAGACGGATTTGCAGAGATGGCGACAGAGACAGACAGACAGACAGACAGACAGACAGACACACACACACACACACACACACACACACACACACACACACACACACACACACACACACACACACACACACACACACACACACACACACACACACACACACACACACACACACACACACACACACACAGACGCACAGCGCTAGAGAAAAAGAAGACAGACCCCACTCTTATCAATAAATCATGTTTCCATTGCTACAGTATTGATATATACATATGCCGTTCAGCAGCTATTGAAAGCGCGCCCAGCTACTTGATTATTGAATATGTGTACAATGAAGCATGAAGATGATTGTGCCCCCAAATGACAGACTGAGCATCTGTTAATGGACACAGGAAGATAATGCTTTCAAAGATAGTGTGCTTGTAGGCTTCATTTGTTAGCTGTAGTATTTTCTTTATGGTGTCACCCCGATTTGCCTATTCCGTATTCGCCTGTCCCTAGACTTGATGATCCCAATTCGTCTATTCCCAGTTCGCCTATGTATTCAGTTGTTGTTGTTGTTGTGTGTGTGTGTGTGTGTGTGTGTGTGTGTGTGTGTGTGTGTGTGTGTGTGTGTTAAAAAGAGAAATGGGGAAAAGGAGAGAGGGGTAAAGAAAGAGAGAGAGCGAGAGAGAGAGAAAGGCGAGGGAGAGACTGAATGGGCGAAACGGGAACGTCGGCTAGGTTAAACAGTGCGCCTTCCAAAAAACAGATTTCAGACTTGAGAAAATGGCCATTGCTGTTCCAATGAATTTGATCTTTTTTCTGGCTTTTCTATCACATGACTTTTTAACTCACTCAGTACGGCCAGTCCTCTCTTCTCCTCTACACAGACCCCTCGGATGTCCAGTGGGTGTCTGAATGACCCAATCTTTAGCTTCCGTCGTCAGAACTGTGGTATTCTTTGTCAACATTCACCTCTTCAGTATAAGAGCCTTCCGCTTGCAATATTTTGATGATGGTAATAGGGGTGAAACGCTGTTAACGTCGTCTCTTCCGCCGTTCGTATGGAGAGAGTTAATACATATAGTGGGGAGGAGAGTGTTGGAGTTGAGCATGGAAATCTGTGGAGAAATGAGTGGTGCAGTTTAGCATGGAATTGTGGGGAGAAAGCGGAGTGGTGGAGCTGTGCATGGAATTTGATGAAAGATAATCATCATCAAGACTGACTCATGTGTGTTTCATCACAGTTGCATTGATGATTAACTGCAAGTAAAGAATGATTTCATCTTATGGTGTAGCATGCATGCATGTGTGCATACAGTACTCGCTCATTCCTCATTTCAAGTGACATGCACTGATAAGTCTTCTCAATCTGCATGACGTTAGACACAGACATTACACGGCCGTTTCTTTGAAGACCTTGTTTCGTGATGTCCCTCCGTGGACGCTGATGGACTTCTTGAAAGAAGTGAACATTTTTAATCAGATTTGAAGGTTTTAAACTATATAAGTTTTTTTTTAAACTTTGAGTGGAAAGTTTGAAGTGGTGATTCGTTTTAATTGTTTGTCTTTTACCCTTGTAATAGTTATTAACGCGGCGATAGCCTTGAGATGGCCTTAGTGGTCGGCGAGGCTCTAAGCACCATAATTTCATTTCATTTCATTTCAAGTCTTCTCAAGACTCCCAGACATTCAGACACACCAGTCTGGTACAATCAGTTTACCCAAAATGGATATGTCTGTACTTTCACCAGCTTAGATTATGTATTTTGTTTTTATGGAAACCTTTAAGTTCATTGTATCTAACAACTGGCCAAAGGATTAACACATAATACCAGTTTTCTCTTTGATGCCATTTTTTTTTAGAAACTGGTAGTGCTGTAAATTCTTAGTGTAAATATTTGCATTTGTTTACATTTGTATGCCCCACCTCCCATCGTTTATTTCTTGTATTATTTTTAATCATATATATATATATATATATATATATATATATATATATTTCATTTGCTTATTGCTTGCTTGTCAAATCTGTACAATCAAATCTGGACTGTTTACAAAATGCAGTTTAAACAGGTCTGAGTCAAACACAAACAGACTTGAAGAAAATCACTTTGATTAGATATTTTCTTTTATGTTTTTGTATCATGCATTCATACCTAAATGCTAAACAATGAACAATTGTCTAAACAATTTGAGTTATTTATGATGTGAGCACCATTTAGTTTTGGATGTTGTGGATGTGTGCATGTGCATGTGTGTGTGTGTGTGTGTGTGTGTGTGTGTGTGTGTGTGTGTGTGTGTGTGTGTGTGTGTGTGTGTGTGTGTGTGTGTGTGTGTGTGTGTGTGTGTGTGTGTGTGTGATATACATCTGTATTGAAGTTCAGTGTCTACATTCACAAAGTTTTGATTTTGTTTTCCATGATCAGAAAGAAAAAAACAAACAAACAAAAAAAACAAGCTCTGCAGTGAATCTTAACTGGTTTGAACCACACTGCGCCCCTCCCCACCCCCCCACCCCCACCTTTCTCCCTCAAAGAGAAGAAGAAAACTCACAGCAACAGTTTTTGAAGTCTTATTTAAATGCACCATATGATCAATATCATTAGCAAGCAGTGGCTATAAGCTTTGGCTGTTGAAATCAAATTATCTCTTGTGCACAAGTGATGTATATATTGCATATCAATCAACATTATATCAGATAAATATAAACGGTATATAAACAGTTGCAATATTTGTTCACATCAGTATGAAAAAAAAATATCAGGAGCATTCAAACTCCACAATTCCCAAGAAGAAAGCTTTAAAAAAAACTTCATACATAGATAATAATCTGACTCTCTTACATAATTTGTCAATATCAATGACCCACCTGAATCAATCCGCTCTCAACTAACACACACACACACACACACACACACACACACACACACACACACACACACACACACACACACACACTAAAATTGACACCCACTACTGTAACCCCCCTTCAGTCTAATTTTTTTTTCCACAAAACAGTCTTCAGGCCCTAATAAGTCATCTTTCACTGTGTCATCGGTGTCAGATTGGTGTAAAGGGGGAAGCAAAGCTGTCAGATCATTACATATTTTCACTTCCAAGTTTGTTAAATTTTGTAAAATTACTCAATTCACTGTCAGCAGCACGGGTTTCCACTGCTGATGCAGAAGTAGCAGTGATGTCTTCTTGGACTTGCACATCTGACAGCTGTGACCAAAAAAAAAAAAAAGAAGAAAAGAATATATAATTATAGCTTGAATGATATGACATTTGTTTTAGTTACACATTTTCAGTCAAACTCCATACAACCCTCAAAATGTGTTAGAGCTATTCACTGCATTATGCATGTGCAGAATCTCAAGCCAGTGACAATAATAATGCTTTATCTCTCTCTCTCTCTCTCTCTCTCTTCTGTGTGTGTGTGTGTGTGTGTGTGTGTGTGTGTGTGTGTGTGTGTGTGTGTAAACATTCACATTGCCTGTGGAAGTAGCAAGGATCTCACTGTCTCAGTATCATTGTTAGAGCACTTTATGAAAATGTGCAAGCATTTCCACTTGAAAGAACTATGTTCTGACAAAAGTTGTACAATGGAAATTCTGTGTCGTGTTTGTTTCGGGGGGTACACTAGTCAGTTTTGTACTATGTGTCAGAGATGTATATATCTGTCCTGAATAAATATCACAGCTAAGAATGTGACCAACAAACACACACACACACACACACAAATCCAGTTGAATGATACAACATTGGTGACTGGAAGTTAAAAAGACCAGTCAGCTGGTGTACTGTAATTCTCCGTTTTAAAGGTTAAATTGTGCTTTTGGATTCAAACATTAGACAGATAAGTGTGTGAGAAACGAAGACATATCCCACTTTGAGAAATCAGACCCAAAACATTCTTAGGCTTGGCTGTTGAATTGAAACAAATATATTTTGTAACATAAAAAAAATGAATATTCCATTCAAAATATCACATACCATGCTTGTTTTGAAGACCTTGTTCGTGAAAAGTGAAGGAATATCATCGCCACTGAGGGTGCGGTCCTTTTCAGTTCACGAAGTGATTCTTCTTCTTCTTCTTCTTCTTCTGCGTTCGTGGGCTGCAACTCCCACGTTCACTCGTATGCACACGAGTGGGCTTTTACGTGTATGACCGTTTTTACCCCGCCCTGTAGGCAGCCATACTCCGTTTTTCGGGGGTGTGCATGCTGGGTATGTTCTTGTTTCCATAACCCACCGAACGCTGACATGGATTACAGGATCTTTAACGTGCGTATTTGATCTTCTGCTTGCATATACACACGAAGGGGGTTCAGGCACTAGCAGGTCTCACATATGTTGACCTGGGAGATCGTAAAAATCTCCACCCTTCACCCACCAGGCGCCGTCACCGTGATTCGAACCCGGGACCCTCTGATTGACAGTCCAACGCTTTAACCACTCGGCTATTGCGCCCGTCACGAAGTGATTCTGAGCTCGCCACGCTCTATGCAATCAGTTCGCGGCTGGTATTCGTTGCGATGTCACCTTTTAAGTTCGAACAGCACACACAGTACTTCTTTCCACCCGTTTTCCCCAGACCCATTGTGAAGCATTTACACAAATGCAACCAACGAACTCGCAACTTTCGCTTTTAGAGACTCCCCACGAATTCTGTTTCCGGCTTAATCAAGGGCAAATTACTCCCTTTTTTTTCTCTAACGAACAAGGTCTATAGCTGGCGAATAAATCCTGACACGCGACCCAGGGGTTATCAGCGAAAGAGTAGAGGTGGGAATGAATCATAATGAAACGTCCTGGAAAATGATAAAGGCGTGAGGATGAAGACATCATACTTGGGTGGGGGGAACCCTTCAAGATTCCCCGAGAGAAATAAGAAAGAGAGAAAGGAAAGAAAGAAAGAATGAAAGAAAGAAAGAAAGGAAAGGAAAGAAAGAAAGAAAGAAAGAATGAAAGAAAGAAAGAAAGGAAGAAAGAAAGAAAGAAAGAAAGGAAAGAAAGAAAGAAAGGAAAGGAAAGAAAGAAAGAAAGAAAGGAAAGGAAAGAAAGAAAGAAAGAAAGGAAAGAAAGAAAGGAAAGAAAGAAAGAAAGAAAGGAAGAAAGAAAGAAAGAATGTACATAAAGAAAAATCAAACAGTTTACATTCCATTAAAAAAAAAAGTTATGAAATACGTCGATGATTACAGTTTCAATATGTCTGTTTCACGAAACCTATCTTTCTTTCTTTTTTTTTTTTTCTTTTTTGCTTTTGTTTTGTTTTTGCTTTTTTGTTTTTTTTTATTACAGTCTAAGGGTTATCAGCAAACGAGCAGGGGTGATAATGAATTATGATCAAACGGCCTGGGAAATGATAAAGGGGTGAGGATGAAGACATCATCCTTGGGGGAGGGGGACCCTTCAAGATTCCCCGAGAGAAAGAAAGAAAGAATGTACGTGCACAAAAATTAAACAGTTTACATTCCATAAAAGAAAAAAAAGTTATGAAATACGTCGATGATTACAGTTTCAATATGTCTGTTTCACGAAACCTATCTTTCTTTCTTTTTCTTTTTTGCTTCTTGTTTTGTTTTTGCTCTTTTGTTTTTTTTATTACAATTATGCGAGGAAGAAATTATAGTGGCTATATAGCTGGCGAATAAACCAAGATAGGGCGGTCAAAGGGTTATCAGCAAACGAGCAGGGGTGATAATGAATTATGATCAAACGTCCTGGGAAATGATAAAGGAGTGAAGAGGATGACATCGTTGTTTGGGGGAATCCCTTCAGGATTCCTCGAGAGAAAGAAGAAATAAAGGAAGAAAAAAAGAAAGACAGAAAGAAAGAAAGAAAGAAAAAAAAAGATGCCATGGTCTTGGCCACGGTAGAGCAACAAGTACCAACAGTCTTTCTGATGACAGGGTCGATCGAGGTTCCATGTCCAGCATGCATTTTGCGCGCACGTAAAAGAACCCACGACACTAAAGGGTTTATCTGCAGCAAAATCATGAAGAAAAATCCAGTGTAGCGGTAAAACAAATACATTTGTAAAGAGGTGGCGCTGCGCTATAGCTACGTGCTTTGCCCGGGGAAAAGGAGCCCGAATTTCACACATATAAATACAACACATCACAATACAATACAACACAAAACAATACAAATGCAATACAATCCAACACAAACAATACAACACAACACAACGCAATGCAATACAATTCAACACAATACAATACAATACAATACAACACAACACAATACACAACAATGCAATATAATTCAACACAACATAATACAACACAATATAACACAACACAATACAATACAACACAACACAATACAACACAACACAATGCAATACAATTCAACACAATACAACACAACACTATGCAACACGACACAATACAACACAATACAATGCAATACAATACAATGCAATACAATTCAACACAATACAATAACACAACACAACACAATGCAATACAACTTGATGCAATACAATTCAACACAATACAATACAACACAGCACAACACAATACAACTCAACATAACACAAAACCCAACCCAACACAATACAACACAATGCAACGCAATGGAACACAACACGACAGATCACAACACAATACAATACAACACAACACAATACAATACAACACAACCTGGGAAATAATAAAAAAAAAAAAGAAACCAGTATAGTATCAAATAACTTACGACATGACCTCTTCTGTCGTGTGACAAAATTGTAAACCCAAAGATGGAATTAAAGAACATAAAGAATTAAAAAAAGAAAAAAAGAAAGAAAGAAAGAAAAAAGAGAGTATGATAGCGTCGTTCTCGGAGGAAACCCTTCAGAATTTCCCGAAAAAAGAAGGGGGGGGGGGGCGGGGTGGGTGGAGGGTGGGGGGGGGGGGGGGGGGGGTGAAGAGAAAAGAAAAAAAAAAAGAAGACACCATGTCCATGGCAAAGTTCAGTTCAGTTCAGTTACTCAAGGAGGCGTCACTGCGTTCGGACAAATCCATATACGCTACACCGCCATCTGTCAAGCAGCGTAACCAATCACGCGCTTAGTCAGGGGCCATGGCAAAATCAGAGAAAGAAGTCACGTTCAGCCTGAACCCATCCAAAGAGGGATTGCGGAGCCACACTTTTAAAACACACGTGGTGATGCATGTTCGAGACGACAATGAATTCCAGCTTTGCTCACTCAGTTTTTGTTGTCTTATTTATTTATTTATTATTATTATTATTATTATTATTATTATTACTATCTTTTTTATATTATAATTTTTATTTATTTATTTATTTGTCTCTGCACAAGATTCAGCGCTATACAAATACCATTATTATTATTATTAGTAGTAGTAGTAGTAGTAGTGGTGGTGGTAGTAGTAAATAAACAACAAGACCCAATCCATCTTCGAGGTGAGAATATGATCGAAACAGAGAAGTTCCTATTCCTGGACAGCGTAGTCAGCAAAGGTGATGATGATGATGATGATGATGATGATGATGGTGATACTTACATAGCGCCTATCCTCGGTCAGAGATCAAGCTCTCAGCGCTTTACAAACACGGGGTCATTTGCACAACAGGCTGCCTACCTGTGTAGAGCCGACCGACAACTGCCATTTGGGGTGCTCATCATTCGTTTCCTGCGTCATTCAGTCAGGTTTCAGTCACTCACGCGCATACTCATACAGACATGCAACATTTTCCGTGTATGGGCGTTTTGTTTATTTACCCCGCCATGTGGCGACCATACTCCGTTTTCGGGGTGGGTGGGTGTATGCTGGATATGTTCTTGTTTCCATAACCCATCGAACGCTGACATGGATTACAGGATCTTTAACGTGTGTATTTGATCTTCTCCGCGCATAGATACACACGAAGGGGGTCCAGGCACTAATATGCCCATACATATGTTGGCCTGGGAGATCGGAAACATCTCCACCCTTTTGCCCACCGGACGCCGTTACCGAGATTCGAACCCGGGACCCTCAGATTGAAAGTCCAAAGCTTTAACCACACGGCTATTGCGCCCGTCAAGATGGACAGAGGCGCAGACGAGGACGTCAAAACCACATCAACAAGACTTATATGGAACTCCACAGCCCCCTTCAACCGGCCCCTTAAGTCCCATAACTTAAATTCCAGTTATTTACGAACAGTCTGTAAAGTTGATGAATCCGAACACCACTTTATTCATGTGTGTCCTTCATATACCAGTACTTACCAGGTATTACCCAAGATTACACTGAAATATTGAAACATGGATCTATTAAATAAAAAAAAAGAAAGTTGAGTATCTATCTTTTCCATGCTCTTCGTCATAGACAACGGTTTGAAGATGTGTAATTTGACCTTTATCAACAATAGTTTGGTCTAATTATTCAAGTTACTACTCCATTGACATGAAACGTATACCAAAGATGTACACTCTTTTTGCAAGAGACCCTTTCCTATGGGCTGGTGGCCGCCTTAAGGAATAGAATTTGTTCTTGTTCCTGTTCCTGTTCTTCTTGCTTGCCTTGGCAGATGTGGTGTAGCGTATATGGTTTGTCCGAGCGCAGTGACGCCTCCTTGAGCAACTGAAACTGAAACTCCTGTTCTTCTCTCTCTCTCTCTCTCTCTCTCTCTCTCTCATTCGAAAATCTAAACGGCATGATTTATGATGATGACGACAGAAAGTCGTACTCCTAATGGAAGAGGACTTTTGAGGGACCAAACAGGCAGAAACTGTGATCAATTTGTCCTCATCTCAGAAACTTTTTCCCCCCCTCCCGTCCCTCTCCCACTTTCATCCCACCCCTTCCTCATCACCTTTTCGACTTCAGCACACATCTGAACCTCTCCTCTCCCTCACCCCAACCACCCCTGCTTCCGCCGCCCCCCCCCCTCCTCCTCCTCCTCCTTATTTCACGTGCCATCCCCCACCCTCCACCACCACCACCACCACCACCACCATCCCCACACAATCCCAGACCCTATTCCAGAGCGACGCAAGGCACCACACCAACACTCTTAATGGCGCCGTCGCCAGAAATGCCAGTGCAGTGCTCTGACTGAAGGAGGGGTTGGAGTGGGAAGAGAGGGAAGGAAGGAAGGAAGGAAGGAAGGGAGGGAGGAGGAGGGAGGACGGATGGACAAGGGGGGGGGATGGGGAAGAAGAGGGACAGATCTATCCTGTACCTCCTCTTCCCCCCTCCCCCTCCAGGAAAACCTCACCCCCTCCGATCCCGTCCGAGCGCTTAAACTGCCGGTGCACGACTAGACTTGAAGGGGTGGTTTGAGGCAGCGAGAGAAGAAAGGAAGGATGGACAGAGGGGGGCGGGGGGGGGGGTGGACTTAGAAGGGGGGGGGGAAGGGGAGCAGGATGGCCGTGGAAGACAGACCTACCCCCTTCCCCCACGGGACACCCTCACTTACCCACCACCCACCCTCTAACTCTCTTCTCATCCCCACTCACAGCCCCCCCATTCGCCCCCCCGCACCTCCCCCCCCCCCCAGGCGGTGGCCACCTTGCGGGGTGGGGGCCAGGAGAGAAGGGAGCTAATTGGCGGCGAGGAGCATCGCCCTGCCCGCCCCTCCACCGCCACCGTCTATCCATCATGGGTGTCAACGGAAATTCGAGACTGGACCTTAATTTCCCTCATTTCTCTTTACCCCGTTTCTCCCCTGTCTTCATTTGCTTCTGGCCGTCGATAGCAGACTTAATTTCTTCACATCGATTTCACATAGCTCCCCTCCTGCCCTCCACCCCTGCCCCTGCCCCCCCCCCCCCCCTGCCTCTCCCCCCTGCCCAAACTCTCCTTTCCTGCAGGATCCAGAACAGGGGGTGGTGGGGGGTGGGGGGTGGTGGGGGTGTGGGGGGTTGGGGGTGGCGGTACCGGGGCCAGTTCTTCTTATCAGTCATTTGAGGGGCCTGCCCGCCCGCCTGCCTGCCTGCCTGCCTGCCTCGCATGGCCAACAAGCCTGAGGCTGCGTGGGCTAAAACCAGCAGAAGCTATGGCATAGGCAGCAGCTACCACCACCACCACCACCAGCAGTGGCAAGCGAGCAAGCAAGCAAGCAAGCAAAAACCTGGTCTCTCCCTCTTTCCCCTCCTTCTCCTCCTCCTCCTCCGAGTCTCTCTTTTTCCTCGGAATCCGCTTCAGTTTCTATTTCCTCTTCCTCCCGCGTTGCAACACTCGTTGCCTTGCTTCTTCTCCTTTTTGCTTTTGCTTGCTTGCAGCAAAGGTGGTTGTGTGTGGGGAGGGGGTGGAGGTGGGGAGGGATTGTTGTGTATTGGGGCGGCGGTGGTGGTGTGATGGTGGTGGTGTGTGTGTGTGTGTGTGTGTGCGTGTTCGTGCGTGGGTGCGTGTTCAGTTTGCTTCAATCTACGTATGTTTACAAAATGTGCAACATGGCAAGTGCGAGCTTGTGTGCATGTATATATATATATATATATATATATATATATATATATATATATATATATATGTGTGTGTGTGTGTGTGTGTGTGTGTGTGTGTGTATTATACAAATATATGTGGCCGTGTACCCGAGTGGTATTATAGAAAGGGGGTGGGGGGCGGAACAAAAGAATGAATAATGATTTTCTGTATTAAAGGACAGAAAATATCCACGCTCAGGCCCAGGGATATAGACGACCATTCACAAAAGGGTCAATGGTGATGACGCTGGCCGTTGCAGCAACACACACTCTATGTACGACACAGCAAGAAAGAGAGAGAGAAAGAGAGAGAGAGAGAGCAGGCGCTAGCCAGTGACTGGCCAAGTGGAAAAGTGACAAGTCATCACCCACTCCGTCTGTTTATGCAAGTGAAGCGAACTGCAAAGACGTTCACATGGCCCGTGAAACGAAACGGGCCAATGGCGCTAAATATTTTAATGTGTTTGTTACAAGGTGTTCAACGATAGATTTCTAAATGATTCCTGAACCGATTTACGTCGGATTGGTTGCAAAAGAAACAGCTCAACATCTACTTTCTAATGAGTATAAAATGAAGTGTTGATTATTTAAGATGAATTTATAATCTTAATTTAAGTCACCTGAAAAAGGTCAGTTTTAGCGAGCTTGTCGCTGAAAATTACAAACTGCGTTAAATCAGTTTAATGCAGGCAAACACAAATGGTATAGATTTAAAGATGGAATTGCGACAATTCTGCCAGTATATAATACTTGTAGTTTACTGTTCCGACAAAAGAGATATTTAAATAAATACGCTCTGTCAGAAACACAATTTTCAGCTCACACAATGCCGTCAAGTGGTACTAGTTGTGGAGTGATTGTCGTTAAGTCTCGTCAACGAAAATCGGCTTTGTATCTTCTAAGTGCCTGATCTATTCTCCTCCGAACACTATCTATCTATCTGTGTGTCAATCTGTCTACCTCTCTATTTAGATTATATATATATATATATATATATATTGTCTCTGAATCAAACTTTTTATATGTCTCTAAAATATCACTTTTCTGTCTCTGTCTGAATGTTCTTCTTGCATTATTCTTAGCAATGTGTGTGTGTGTGTGTGTGTGTGTGTGTGTGCAGCAAGTGAAACCCGGATGCATGTTACATCAAGTACTTGAGTCCTTCACCTCTCTCTGTCTCTCTCTCTCTTTCTCTCCCTTTCTCTCTCTCATTCTTTCTCTCTCTTTCTCTCTCTGCCTCTCTTCTTCTCTCACTCCCCCCACCCTCTCTCTCTCTTCCTCTGAGTCCCTCTCTCCTTCAATCTCCCCCTCTCTCAACCCCCCACCCCCACCCCACCCCACCCCACCCACCACTCCAGGTGCCAGTTGCGTTGCTTGGTTCGAACTTTTTGACAGTTACACGTGACTAAATGTCTACGCCGTTGGTCAGTTCCATGCTACACACAGTTGGTAAAGGGTTACGACCATATTAGGCTCTTCCGTCCGAGCAATGCAACTAGCTCCAGCTCTCTCTCTCTCTCTCTCTCTCTCTCTGACGCATTATTCTTAGTAATGTGTGTGTGTGTGTGTGTGTGTGTGTGTGTGTGTGTGTGTGTGTGTGTGTGTGTGTGCAGCAAGTGAAACCGGGATGCACGTTACATCAGGTACTTGAGTCCTTCACCTCTCTCTGTCTATCTCTCTCTTTCTCTCCCTTTCTCTCTCTCATTCTTTCTCTCTCTTTCTCTCTCTGCCTCTCTTCTTCTCTCACTCCCCCGACCCTCTCTCTCTCCCTCTGAGTCCCTCTCTCCTTCAATCTCCCCCCCTCTCAACCCCCCACCCCACCCACCACTCCAGGTGCCAGTTGCGTTGCTTGGTTCGAACTTTTTGACAGTTACACGTGACTAAATGTCTACGCCGTTGGTCAGTTCCATGCTACACACAGTTAGTAACGGGTTACGACCATATTAGGCTCTTCCGTCCGAGCAATGCAACTAGCTCCAGCTCTCTCTCTCTCTCTCTCTCTCTCTCTCTCTGACGCATTATTCTTAGTAATGTGTGTGTGTGTGTGTGTGTGTGTGTGTGTGTGTGTGTGTGTGTGTGTGTGTGTGTGTGTGTGTGCAGCAAGTGAAACCCGGATGCACGTTACATCAGGTACTTGAGTCCTTCACCTCTCTCTGTCTCTCTCTCTCTTTCTCTCCCTTTCTCTCTCTCATTCTTTCTCTCTCTTTCTCTCTCTGCCTCTCTCCTTCTCTCACTCCCCCCACCCTCTCTCTCTCTTCCTCTGAGTCCCTCTCTCCTTCAATCTCCCCCTCTCTCAACCCCCCCACCCCCACCCCACCCCACCCCACCCACCACTCCAGGTGCCAGTTGCGTTGCTTGGTTCGAACTTTTTGACAGTTACACGTGACTAAATGTCTGCGTTGATCGAACTACGCCATTGGTCAGTTCCATGCTACACACAGTTAGTAGCGGGTTACGACCATATTAGGCTCTTCCTTCCGAGCAAAGCAACTGGCTCCAGCTCTCTCTCTCTCTCTCTCTCTCTCTCTGACGCAGTCTTGTGAGGTCTTCCTGTGTGAAGGCGACTCTTCCCGCACAGTTACCCCCACCCGCTTTAGCAGGAAGTATTCACCTCGTCTGCCGCAGGAAACCACTAATGGTTGTCGGCCAACGCGATGCGTAATTTTTCCCCTTCGTGGGGGATGATTTTCTCTGAACAACAGATTTTTTATTGTCGCTGTTGATGTTACCAAAGGTGGCGTGGGTGGTCGTAGCTGCTGGTTGTCAAAGTACTGTGCTCTGTCATTGCAATATCCGTCAAAGCGTGGGTGAGACATTCACCATTGCGCGTAGATAGTTAAAACTCTTCAGTGGCTTTCACCAATGGGCGTAGATAAATCAAAACGTTTACACTAACATTCGTCAATGCATATAGATAATCAAAAAAAGTGTATAGTGGCATTCGTCAATGCACATAGATGATTAAAACGTCTGCAGTGGCATTCACCAATGCACGCAGATAATCAAAACGTGAACAATGGCACTCATCAATGCACGTGGATAATTAAAACGTGTACAATGGCATTCACCGATGCACGTTGGATACTGAATTGCACTTTGTGTAGTGACAGTCATCAGTGCACGTCCAGATAATTAAAACCTTGTACAGCTTCATTCATTAATGTACGTGTAGACAGTTGTTATCATTTTTTTAAAAAATCTATTCATTTTATCCATTTATCTGTCTATTTACTTTTTGCTGCCCCATCACCTGCGCCGTTCCAGTGGCATTACTCAGACATCGTGCTTGGGGTGAGTTCTGTCAAAATCTTCGGTGAAGGCAGTTTCAATGGGGGGGACAGGTACTACTAAACATTACCAAAGTGGCAAAACACACACACACACACACACACACACACACACACACACACACACATTTTATTTATTTATTTATTTATTTATTATTATTATTATTATTCTTTTATTATTATTATTACTACTACTACCTTTTTATATTATAATTATTATTTATTTATTTATTTATTTATTTATGTAAGCTTATCTATCATTTATTCACTTTTTTTTTTCTTTTTTTTTTTCTTTTTTTTTCTCAAGGCCTGACTAAGCGCGTTGGGTTACGCTGCTGGTCAGGCATCTGCTTGGCAGATTTGGTGTAGCGTATATGGATTTGTCCGAACGCAGTGACGCCTCCTTGAGCTACTGAAACTGAAACTGATACTCAGACACCGCTCCGTGTTACACAGCTACACCAAGGTTCGTCCGTCACAGTCCCAGTGTCGGTAGTCCACAGGGAACCATTGAAACTTAAGGAACTGGAATCAGAGGAGACCCTTCACAGCAGATACGCTTGTTTGGTGCATATCTGTTATGCATGTGTGGGTGTATGTGTGAATGTGTGTCTTCATGTTTTACATTTATTTGCTTATTTATCATCATTGTTGTCTTATTTATTTATTTATTTATTTATTATTATCATTATTTTATTATTATTACTACTACCTTTTTATATTATAAGTATTATTTATTTATTTATTTATGTAAGCTTATCTATTATTTATTCACCTTTGTTTTTCACAAGGCCTGACTAAGCGCGTTGGGTTACGCTGCTGGTCAGGCATCTGCTTGGCAGATGTGGTGTAGCGCATATGGATTTGTCCGAACGCAGTGACGCCTCCTTGAGCTACTGAAACTGAAACTGAAACTGAAACTGTGCCACTTTGGTAATGTTTAGTAGTACCTATCCCATGAGAGCAGGTCATGAAAAGGCACGCGCGCGCGCGGGCACACACACACACACACACACACACACACACACACACACACACACACACACACACACACTGCGCACATGCACGCACGTATTTGACTAATACCACATTGTGTAATTAAATCAAATTGAACACAAAAAACACACAGTCACTCACTCACTCATGTACAAATACTCATTAATCACCCTAGCGTTGTCTCTCCCTATTCAAACTCCACACATACACACACAAATTTTTAACCCCACCCCCCTCCCACAACCCCTACCCCCATGGGTTTTTTTCCCCCCGTCTAATATCACTACAAGTGGAGACGTTAAACTGAAGACGAACGGACTCATTAATCAATTAAAAATTAGTATGGGTTCCATAAGGAAAAAGGCATAGATAAAAAAAAAAAAAAAAAAAAGCAAGGGCTTCATTTGGATGGTCAGTCTCGACATTGTAATTATTTGATGTGTTCGTATTGATATGATGGGTTTTGATGTTGAGGCATAAATAATTATTTCATGATTTATATGTACTTTAGTATGTGTTTGTATTGATATGATGGTTGTTGATGTTATATGGGTAAATATTTATTATATGATTTATCTGTACTTTGTTTTCTGTGTACTGTCCAAACCTTGGAGACGAACGACTGAAAAAAAAAGGCAAATCTCTCATTAGTTTATGTTGTTTCAATTTTTTCTTTCTTTTTCTTTCTTTCTGTTCCATTTTATCTATTTTGCACCATTTTGTTCTGATTAGTACCTACTATGTCACCAGAGCTTTTTGACTGAGCTAATGACATTTAACATTTCAGTGTTCAGTGTAGTTCACTCATGTACTCCTGCTCGTTTACCTTTACTTCAATCCCCAATCCGATCTTCCTACACCCTTCAGCACCTCTCTCCAAACCCCCTCTCCCCAGCCTAGCTGGCCGCAACACTCACAAAACAACAAGAGAGGCAAGGCCTTCAAGACTCACTTGTGATAAATTAAGTTCCCTAGCATTAATTACAGAGTCATTTCCCTTTTTTTTTACTATCTGCACCAAAACGTTTGCAAAATAAATAAAAATTCCATGCTCAGCAAAAGAAGTTCCTGTTTGAACACAAAAAAAATGATAATAATGACTCCTCTTGTTGTTGTGTCAGAATAAGAGGTCAAAGTGCCAAGTTTAGAGAATACAAAAAGTATAAATATAACAGTAAATGCAGTTTGCATATAATTAGGCTTCTTTTTTTATTTTTTTGTGCCCATCCCAGAGGTGCAATATTGTTTTAAACAAGATGACTGGAAAGAACTGAATTTTTCCTATTTTTATGCCAAATTTGGTGTCAACTGACAAAGTATTTGTAGAGAAAATGTCAATGTTAAAGTTTACCACAGACACACGGACACACACACACACACACACACACACAACCGAACACCGGGTTAAAACATAGACTCACTTTGTTTACACAAGTGAGTCAAAAAGGGGAAAGAAGAAGAAGAAGAAGAAACAGACACGTTCTAAACCCCCTATACCTCACGAATTTGACATAGACAAACCAAAGCAGTAGTAGCAGCAAATAGGTACCCTCCGCCGCACACAAGGGGGAGAGGGGGGGTTGGGGGTGGATGGGTGGGGAGGTTGGGGGTGGGGTGGGGTGGGGGGACAAACGGATAAGCGTCTGGATTACATACAAGAAGCCGCACGGAACAAACACGTTGCCCCTGTATAAGGCGGGTTTTTTTGTGGCTAGCCAGGTAGTCTTGTTCCACTCTAGCTCTGTCTCTGTCTGTCTGTCTGTCTCTCTCTCTCTCTCTCTCTCTCTCTCTCTCAGATCCTAATCGGTTGCTCTCCGACTTTCACTGTCCAACCTTAGCTGTCTCTGCCAACTTCCCCCCCCCCCCCCCCCAACGTCTCTCTCTCTCCGTCTCGCTCCCTCCTTTATCTCTCTTTATCTGTCTGTCTGTCTCCGTCTGTAGGTCTGTCCGCCTCTCTCTCTCTCTCTCTCTCTCTCTCTCTCTCTCCCTGTATGTGTCGTGTCGTGTCGTCGGCCATAATGCCCGTGTTGGACCAGTTTGGCCAAACAGCGCAATAGAACGTCGCCGATTGTATCGAGTCCTTTTGGTAGTGATCTGCTCCCCCCATCCCCTCGGCCCCCCCCTTCCTCTTAAATTCCTGCTCCACCACCTGCACCCTCCCCTTCCACCTTCCCCTCCCCCCCCCCTCCTCCCCATTTCCCACACTACTCTCCTTCTCTTTCTTTTTTTTTTTTTTTTTTTTTTTTTTTTGCTGCCCCATCATCTGCACCGTTTCAGTGGCATTACTCCCACGCCGCTCATTTAGATTCCCCCATACACAGCCACACCCGGGTTCGTCCGTCGCAGTTCCAGCGTCGGCAGTCCACAGGGAACCATCGATGTTAGGTCGCCAGGAGGCCACACACCAGAGGAGACCCTGCACTGCTGCTGAGTCACTTCGGTGGTGTTCAGTGGTGCCTGTTCTGTTTTAACGTACTTAGGACACCACCTACTAAGCCCCCTACTAACGACAATAATGGCTTAGTCGCGGAGCCAGACTGAGTGAGCGTCCCTCCCAGAGTGGAGACCGCCACCACGTCCCTCAAACAACAGCCCCCCATGAATCTGACGACACTGACGACATTGACAGGACTCACCCCAAGCACGGAAGTGGAGGGGTATCGAAACTGAGGTCACCATGAGAGCAGGGCATGAAAGGCCACAGACTTTGAGACTATTTTGTTTACATTGATGACGATGAAGGAGCAGGAGGATGACGATGATGATGACGATGTTGCTATAGAGGTCCATTTTGGTTTGGGACTGCGTGACAAGGCTGTACTCTACGCTTCCTGTCATAATGATATCCCGGCGTTAACCAGGCCCGAGAGATACAGACACTTGCAGTGTTGGTCAGGTAATTAGAGCAACACACCCAAAGACGCATCCTTGAAGCGGATGACACTCGACTGTGTGGTCCCAGTCTCCCCATTTAAGCCCACAGCACACTCAACTCTGGGTAGGAGCCGGCCACGGGCCGAAAAACCCACCTCCGCTGGGATTCGAACCCGCGTCCTCCCAGCCGTCAGTCCGCGACGCTAACCACTTCGCCACGGCGGCTGGTCTCCTTCTCTTTCTTATCACCCTCTACAACTCTCCTTTCAAAGTCAAGCACTTTGAGAGTGGAAACTTTAACATATGTATCATGCATGCATATCGATCTGTAACACAGAGGAAAAGTGTTGTGATGAATTACTTGAATCTATCTACAAAGGGATAAAGCTGTCATCCTCATAGTACGTTGATCAGATTTCTTCTTCTTCTTCTTCTTCTTCTGCGTTCGTGGGCTTCAACTCCCACAATCACTCGTATAAACGCGAGTGGGCTTTTTACGTGTATGACCGTTTTTACCCCGCCATGTAGGCAGCCATACTCCGCTTTCGGGGGTGTGCATACTGGGTATGTCCTTGCTTCCATAACCCACCGAACGCTGACATGGATTACAGGATCTTTAACGTGCGTATTTGATCTTCTGCTTGCGTATACACACGAAGAGGGTTCAGGTACTAGCAGGTCTGCACATATGTTGACCTGGGAGATCGTAAAAATCTCCACCCTTTACCCACCAGGCGCCGTCACCTTGATTCGAACCCGGGACCCTCAGATCGAAAGTCCAACGCTTTAACCATTCGGCTATGGCGCCCGTGTATCATATTTCTATACAGAATGATAGCGCATCATAATTATCATTATTATGATGATCACATATGCATTGTGTCCGTCCCTTCGTGCCCACTGACACATTATGTTCACGAGGCTTGGAGAGGCACTGGGGTTGGGGGGGATGGAGTCGGGGGTTGGGGTGGGGGATGGAGTCGGGGGTTGGGGGGGGGGGGGATGGAGTCGGGGGTTGGGGGGGGATGGAGTCGGGGGTTGGGGGGGGGATGGAGTCGGGGGTTTGGGGGGGGGATGGAGTCGGGGGTTGGGGGGGGGGGATGGAGTCGGGGGTTGGGGGGGGATGGAGTCGGGGGTTGGGTGGTTGGGGGGGATGGAGTCGGGGGTTGGGGGGGGATGGAGTCGGGGGTTGGGGTGGGGGATGTAGTCGGGGGTTGGGGTGGGGATGGAGTCGGGGGTTGGGGGGGATGGAGTCGGGGGTTGGGGGGGGGATGGAGGATGGAGTCGGGGGTTGGGGGGGGATGGAGTCGGGGGTTGGGGTGGGGGAGGAGGGGGGGGGGGAGAAAGTCCGCATACCGAGGAACACAAAACAACGGTGGCCTTCAGGTAATGCTCCCGACTTGGAAGCGGGTTCGAATCCGATATACTGACGGGGGGTCTTTTACTGCCCCTTTCCACTGGAACTGCAGACAGACAGATAACAAAGCAAAAACAAAAAGACATAAAAAAAAAAAAAAAAAAAAAAATCAAAAGAAACAAAGAAGCAAACACAGGAAAAAACAACAACAAACCATCCGATGGGTGGCACTGACTGCACTATGGCGACACACTCTTCGCAGAAAGAGGAATCCGAATTTCACACGAAAAAAAAAAAAAATCTACTGTGACAAAGAAATAACACCGCACTGCAGTTGGTTTAACTCACTCAGTACGGCCAGTCCTCTCTTCTCCTCTACACAGACCCCTCGGATGTCCAGTGGGTGTCTCAATGACCCAACCTTTAGCTTCCGTCGTCAGAATTGTGGTATTCTTCATCAACATTCACGTCTTCAGTATAAGAGCCTTCCGCTTGCAATATTTTGATGATGGTAATTGGGGTGAAACGCTGTTAGCGTCGTCTCTTTCGCCGTTCGTATGGAGAGAGTTAAACATTTTCAGTATTAAGAAACAAGGTGAAATACAGCGTTCAATAATGAAGAAAATTTGAGCAACAAGAAGCCTGATTCACTACAGTACACTACACTACACTACACTACACGACACAATTCACGACAGTACACTACACTACACGACACAATTCACGACAGTACACTACACTACACGACACAATTCACGACAGTACACTACACTACACGACACAATTCACGACAGTACACTACACTACACGACACAATTCACGACAGTACACTACACTACACGACACAATTCACGACAGTACACTACACTACACGACACAATTCACGACAGTACACTACAATACATGACACAATTCACGACAGTACACTACACTACACGACACAATTCACGACAGTACACTACACTACACGACACAATTCACGACAGTACACTACACTACACTACACGACACAATTCACGACAGTACACTACAATACATGACACAATTCACGACAGTACACTACACTACACGACACAATTCACGACAGTACACTACACTACACGACACAATTCACGACAGTACACTACACTACACGACACAATTCACGACAGTACACTACACTACACGACACAATTCACGACAGTACACTACACTACACTACACGACACAATTCACGACAGTACACTACACTACACGACACAATTCACGACAGTACACTACACTACACTACACGACACAATTCACGACAGTACACTACAATACATGACACAATTCACGACAGTACACTACACTACACGACACAATTCACGACAGTACACTACACTACACGACACAATTCACGACAGTACACTACAATACATGACACAATTCACGACAGTACACTACACTACACGACACAATTCACGACAGTACACTACACTACACGACGCAATTCACGACAGTACACTACACTACACGACACAATTCACGACAGTACACTACACTACACTACACGACACAATTCACGACAGTACACTACACTACACGACACAATTCACGACAGTACACTACAATACATGACACAATTCACGACAGTACACTACACTACACGACACAATTCACGACAGTACACTACACTACACGACACAATTCACGACAGTACACTACACTACACGACACAATTCACGACAGTACACTACACTACACTACACGACACAATTCACGACAGTACACTACACTACACGACACAATTCACGACAGTACACTACACTACACGACACAATTCACGACAGTACACTACACTACACGACACGACACAATTCACGACAGTACACTACACTACACGACACAATTCACGACAGTACACTACACTACACGACACAATTCACGACAGTACACTACAATACATGACACAATTCACGACACTAAGTAGTGTGTCCATCGAGATCGATGATGACCATCGTTGTCATCCAGCTGGGGGATGGGGGAAGGGTGGTGGTGGGGGAGGGGATGCTCATGAATCTATCTGTGAGTGCGCAGATGGCTGAATAGTCCAATCTGCGCACGAAATGTTCGCTGACAGTTGGGGCAGACAAAGACAGGCATATCATTGTCAGGGAGCTTGTTTTCCCGTGACTTTCTGGCCTGCCTCTTCTGCAGAACAGCTGCAGTAGTCCTGTTGGCCTCTACACTACACTACACTACACTACACTACACTAATCATATCACCTTACACGACACGAAACGACACCACATTGAAGTCAGTGTACAGGCCTTTCCATTGTGTTTTTAATACAATACATAGCCCCCCTCTTCCCAACAGACCCTGTACGCCCGCCCTCACCCCCTCCCCTCTCTCCTCCTCTCTCACACCCCACCCACCTTCCTCTTATTACTTGTCCCCCCCCTCCACACACACACACACACACACACACCCATCCCCCACACCCAACCCACCTCACTCTCCACCACACCTACACCCCTACTTTCCGTCCCCCTCCACACTACTACACTACCCGTCAGTTTCAAAGCCCTCTGATCCCATTAACTCGGAGGGGTCAAACATTGTGTCCACCGATACGGTTACCCAACAAATCCGAACAACTCCATTTTCTCCCTGCGAAGGGGACGCGAGGGCAAACAGTAGTATCAACCACTTATCTTCTGGCACCATAAGGCCAGGACTTGTACTGGGGGAGTGGGGAGGGGAGGGTGGGGGTGCGGGGTGGGAGGTGGGGGGTGGCGTCGCGTCTGTGTGTGTGTGTGTGTGTGTGTGTGTGTGTGTGTGTGTCTGTGTGTGTGTGTGTGTGTGTGTGTGTGTGTGTGTGTGTGTGTGTGTGTGTGTGTGTGTGTGTGTTGTATAAGATTTTCCTCAAAATAAAATTGCTGTCACTTATCAAGGTTTATTTCCCAAGTGTGTTTGTATGAGCGATTGAGTTAGTGTGTGTGTGTGTGTGTGTGTGTGTGTGTGTGTGTGTGTGTGTGTGTGTGTGTGTGTGTGTGTGTGTGTGTGTGTGTGTGTTGTTGTTGTTGTTGTTGTTGTTGTTGTTGTTGCTGTTGTTGTTGTTGTTGCTGTTGTCGTCACCTTATTGTGATACATACGACTCTTTTTGGATTTGTGGAGAGAGTGAGTAGGGGTGGGGGGTGGAGGAGGTATGGAGGGGGGGGGAGGTGGTTGGGAGGGGATCTTGGAAGGGATTGTTACCTTACCCATTTTGCTGTCATTTGAAGTTTGTGTCCTGAACTTTTCTACTTATTTAAACCATCAGTTTTTGCCATGTTTTTTGCTCTCTGTCTCTCGCTGTCTCTGTGTGTCTGTCTGTGTGTCTGTCTCGTGTGTGTGTGCGTGTGTGTGTGTGTGTGTGTGTGTGTGTGTGTGTCTGTGTGTGTGTGTCTGTGTATGTGTGTAGGCGCTCGCGCGCGCACGCATGTCCTTGAGTCCGGACGTGGGTTATCCGGTAAGCTGTTAGAAACCTGCGAGAACCACGTGTACCGGATAAGAGAGAGAGAGAGAGAGGGGGGGTGAAAGAGAGAGAGGAGAGAGAAAGAGGGTGAGAGATTGAGAGAGAGAGAGAGGAGAGAGAGAGAGAGAGAGAGATCGAGGGTAAGAGACAGAGAGGGGAGAGAGAGAGGGGAGAGAGAGTAAGAGGGTAAGAGATTGAGAGAGAGAGAGAAGAAAGAGAGAGTGAGGTCGAGGGTAAGAGAGAGAGGAGAGAGAGAGTGAGAGGGTGAGAGAGAGAGAGGAGAAAGAGTGAGAGGGTGAAAGAGAGAGAGAGCAGAGAGAGAGAGACAGACAGACAGAGAAAGCGAGAGACAGGCAGATAAGCAGAATAACAGACAGACAGAGAGCGACAGAAGGCACAATATAGTATGATCCCGATCAGGACGACTCGTGGTCAGATAGATACAGTCATGACATGGTCTCTAACTGGGGGGGCTGTCCTTATGTTGGTGATGTAAGTGTGACCACATTTACTGTTTATCAGAAAACTCCATTATTATTGATTGTCTGCATCTACACTTCGGAGGCAGTTTTTTATTTTTTTTATTTTTATTTTTTATTAATATGAACGAATTCTGTTTCTCTTTCTTGTCAATTTGTTGCCAGGTACTGTTGTGATGTAGACAGTCAACTGTTTTTTTTTTTCTTTTTTTCTTTTTGACTCACTTGTGTAAACAAAGTGAGTCTATGTTTTAACCCGGTGTTCGGTTGTCTGTGTGTGTGTGTGTGTCCGTGGTAAACTTTAACATTGACATTTTCTCTGCAAATACTTTGTCAGTTGACACCAAAAATTAATTAGGCATAAAAATAGGAAAAATTCAGTTCTTTCCAGTCATCTTGTTTAAAACAATATTGCGCCTCTGGGATGGGCACAAAAAATAAAAAAATGAAGCCTAATTACATGCAAACTGCATTTACTGTTATATTTATATTTTTTGTATTCTCTAAACTTGGCACTTTGATCTGATATTCTGACCCAACAAGAGCAGTCATTATTATCATTTTTTGTTCGAACAGGGACTTCTTTTGCTAAGCATGGAAGTTTTATTTATTTTTGCAAACGTTTTGGTGCAGATAGTAAAAAAAGGGAAAGTACTCTGTAATTAATGCTAGGGGACTTAATTCGAATTTGGTTAGGACTTCTTTTTTTTAACGTGAAGCTTTATAATAACAAATACAGAACACATTTTAACGATTAGATTTTTTTTAAAGTGTATCACAAGTGAGTCTTGAAGGCCTTGCCTCTCTTGTTTTATTTAGTTTTTGTTTACTACAAAACATCTTAATTCCGTGATTTGAACAATCTGTTGACCATATTGTTATATACTGGTCTGACCAGACATTACAAGCGAAAGGAAGCAAAAAGCCGACGGCAGCTAAATGTGGTGCTATTTTTCTCCCATCCAGTCTGAGTCAATTTCTGTTCGTGTTTAGGAAAATGAGACGAGTCATTAATGAAGCTATGAAGCATTTATTGTTCTTCTTCATTGTTAAATGTAGTGGGTTAACTCTTTCCATACGAACGGCGAAAGAGACGACGTTAACAGCGTTTCACCCCAATTACCATCATCAAAATATTGCAAGCGGAAGGCTCTTATACTGAAGACGTGAATGGTGACAAAGAATACCACAATTCTGACGATGGAAGCTAAAGGTTGGGTCATTCAGACACCCACTGGACATCCGAGGGGTCTGTGTAGAGGAGAAGAGAGGACTGGCCGTACTGAGTGAGTTAAAAAAAATTCATTTGATCGAGTAAGGTGTCAAAATAATGATATTGATATACTACTGCTTCTACTGCTACTACTACTACTACTACTACTACCACTTACAGTGGACTGGAAGATTACTAACAATAAAAGGTGATAATTGGAGCTATATCCCCCAAAGGAATCTTGATAACCTTTCGACCTAAATTGCATATCGAAAATGTTAACATCAGATGGTGCTATTAAAAAAAACAAAAAACAAAAAAACCGTTTCGGCAAAAAGCACTTCATACCCACTTAGTCCAAAACACAATTCTCAACGAAACCGTTATAAGACAAGAAAATTTCCATTATCATTTTTTTTTAATGGAACGATTCACTGATTCATACAAAGGACATGCGCTCTTTTTTTTCACGTGGAATAAAGCAGGATGTGAAAGAATAAAGAATTCATCGACAAAAACGAGAAGTGAAGTCACACAGACATATGAACTGCCAATTTATGTGAAAAAAACAACAACAAAAACACAAATGATGAAGGCATGTTAACTCTCTCCATACGAACGGCGAAAGAGACAACGTTAACAGCGTTTCTCCCTAATTACCACCATCAAAATATTACAAGCGGAAGGCTCTTACACTGAAGAGGTGAATGTTGACAAAGAATACCACAATTCTGACGACAGAAGCTAAAGGTTGGATCATTGAGACACCCACAGGACATCCGAGGGGTCTGTGCAGAGGAGAAGAGAGGACTGGCCGT
>NC_134877.1:18501770-18511770 GCF_041734735.1 Babylonia areolata | reverse complement strand
TGTTCAAGGGCACCGGAAATTTCCATCAACCAATAAAACATTTGGAAACTAAACCACAAGATACCCCCCCGCCCCCCCGCTCCGGCCCCTAACCCGCCTTTACCGCCTTCTGTTCCCAGATATTACAGTTTCAGTTTCAGTTTCTCAAGGGGGCGTCACTGCGTTCGGACAATTCCATATACGCTACACCACATCTGCCTGATCAGTTGCATAACCCAACGCGCTTAGACAGGCCTTGAGTGCGTGCATATATATTAGAGTAACTATCAGAGTGGATTTCTTCTATCTAATCTCTCGTTGCCATGGGTTCTTTTTCAGTGCACCAAGTGCGTGCTGCACACGGGACCTCGGTTTATCGTCTCATCCAAATAACTAAACATTCAGTTTGATTTTCCAATCAAACTTAGGAGAAAGGGCGAGAGCAGGATTCGAACACACACCCTCACGGACTCCCTGATATTAATATAGTTTTAGTTTCAGTTTCAGTAGCTCAAGGAGGCGTCACTGCGTTCGGACAAATCCATGTACGCTACACCACATCTGCCAAGCAGATGCCTGACCAGCAGCGTAACCCAACGCGCTTAGTCAGGCCTTGAGGGGAAAAAAAAAGAAAAAAAAAAGATAAGCTTACACAAATAAATAAATAAATAATAACTATAATGTAAAAAAAAAGGTAGTAGTAATAAATAAAAAAAAATAATAACAATAATAAATAAATAAATAAGATAAGATAACAATGATGATAAATAAGCAAATAGATGTAAAACATTAAGACACACATTCACATATACACCCACACATGCATAACAGATATGCACCGAACATGCAGTTTCACAGATATGAAAGCACAGTCAAATATATAATATAGTTTTAGCAGAACAACAACAAAACTTCATCCCAACTGGTCAGCTAAACTCACATACTGTTGACTGCATCACGTGGGTAGTGAGTGGAGTTTAGCGACTTACTGGAAACAAAAGTCCGTTCAGGTCAAGTCGTCCAGGGCTTGGGTTTTGCTTTGGTAAAGTATGTATGTATGTATGATAGTCAGTCGTGCAACAAGACTATGAGCATGAGAACAGCGAAGGAGGCAACTGCTGTCCCAAATATCTGGGCCAGAATAAGATCACAGTGGATAGTGTCTTGCCCAAGTTATATACATCTCCACTCTCTCGGTTAAGAGGGAAGGTTGTGTTGTTATAGGTTACAGACATCTGGTTTATATATATATATATATATCTCCCAGAAGGCCCAACACTCGGCTTATATCACAGATTGACATAAGTTTACATTTGGGCCAACAGCAAAGTGAGAGCTGTGTTATCAATGGTTTCTCCAGTCAATGGGAAATCATTCACAGCTTAGTCTTTTGTGAAGGACTATGACTCTCAAACTAGGAGGCAAAATTGCACTGGCTCTTAATGCTGCAGCCTTGTGGGCTAGTTGGCCTTTGGGAACCATCCCAACGCCAACTGTCCTAAAGCCCTCTTGGAGGAGAGAGTGGGGATGTAACTTGGGCAAGACACTCTCCACTATAATCAAATTCTAGCCCAAATAGTTGGAACAGCAGTTGCCTCCTCTGCTGTTCTGATGGTCATAGTTGGACACGACCGACTATCATATATATATATATATCCCAGAGGGATCAAACGCAGCACGACTTGATTCTGGGCAGAAAGTCAAACGGGACATTCCAGCGTTGCGGTCATCCTCCATGTCGCCTTGGGGCTCCTCAGTGGCTAGGTTTGGGTCATGCTAAAACGTCGTGGATGCTGCCATCAAATGCAGCTTGAGGAAAAAAAAAACCCAACAAACCGTTTCACCCGCCAGTGTCAAGACAGACCCATGATAAGAGGGAAGAGTCTCCTCTTTCTCCTCCCCTCGTCTCCGCGGTTTTGGCCTCTCTCCCAGCGGCGCTAATTTGGCCCCTGGCTGAAGCTGGGATAACAAGGCGCTCAAACTGGCAAACATGGTGGAGCAAAGGCCAGGCTAGTGTCTATCCCATCAGGCCCCGCGCCGCAAAATGAGCTTGTTTGCTGAGCAATGACCGGCCCTCCGTTGACACCACAAGTCCGTGGAGAGAAATCCGGCTCTAAGCAGACAAGGCTTCCACACACACAGTGTCAACCGTGGTGTTGGCAGGCAGGGGGGATGGGTTTCACAAAGGCAAGTACTTCACTGACCACCGTTCTGTCTGGCCAACCAGTGAGTGGACGGACGGGCTGACAGGAAGAATGTCAATGTCAAGGCTTTAGCAGTTGGCGTCAACCATCATGTTGGCGAACCGGAGTTGGTTTTACAGTTGTTTTTGTTTTGTTTTGTTGTTGTTTTTAACATGTCACAGTACATCACAATTACAGACAAACGGGAAGAAACGAAAGTCTTGTACAATGTCATGTCCAGATACAAGTACATCTTAAACGTGTGACGGATGTCTTCACAGCTAGAAATTTGAAAATGACTGTAAATGATTTTCAACGAAAGAAAACTAAACTATGAATAGATTGAAACGATATTAAATAGAGACGAGCCAGAGCTGTGGCTGTTACGAGGCGTAATAATATAGCCTGTAGCAGAACATGTGAACCCCTCAAGACCCAAGCGCTGTCTTCTTCTACCTATGTTAACTCACTCAGTACGGCCAGTCCTCTCTTCTCCTCTTCACAGACCCCTCGGATGTCCAGTGGGTGTCTGAATGACCCAACCTTTAGCTTCCGTCGTCAGAATTGTGGTATTCTTTGTCAACATTCACGTCTTCAGTATAACAGCCTTCCGCTTGCAATATTTTGATGATGGTAATTGGGATGAAACGCTGTTAACGTCGTCTCTTTCGCCGTTCGTATGGAGAGATTTAAAATTAACCTTTTCTTGGCGTGCTTATCTGGTCTGTCCTCAATTCCTCTGGTGGCGTTTACGGCACATTTAAGTGACGCAGAGTCTGATCCTGACTGACAAGGATGAGACATGCCTTACCATGGAGTTGATGTTTTTGTGCTGAATTTCAATTTGGGTTGAATTATTTAGTCAGTTTACTGTAAAATATCTTACAGGTGGTAATTTGATGTTTTACTGCCATATTTGACTGTTCTATGTTGTAATTTATCATATTTAATTGTTCTGTATCAAACTTTACCGTATTCAATCGTTCTATATTGCAATTTATCGCACTTAACTGTTATGTATGATGATTTATCATATTTGTATTGTGTTGTAATTCATCATGGTTGACTGTTCAGTGTTGTAATTGATAATATTAACTGGTTTACGTTGTATTTATCACATTTAATTGTCCCATGTTGTAATTTATCATATTTAACAGTTCTGAGTGGTAATTTATCATTGTTAACTGTTCTTTGTTATTATCTATACCTAGATGTCCCGAGGCTGTGTTGTAATTCATTGTATCTAATTGTCCTGTGTGGTAATTTATGATATTTAATTATTCTGTGTTTACTTTATGTGACTGTTTTGTGTTGTAATGTATAACATATTGTAATTGTGCTTGTAATCTGTATGCATCACACTTCACCACACGTAATTTCTCTAGCCGAGATCATAGAGTCATTCTAATTTTAATTCTGGTTCTAAGGTGATGTCACTTTAATTTCTTGTGACCTCTTTAAATATTTAAACAAGCAAACATGTCTTAAGAGTTAACGTGAAGCGTTCGTAATACATAAGTGCTCATAGATGTGTCAGTGCATATTGAATTGCCACTTCATGATTTCATGTCATCTCTTGATTAGAACTGATGCATACATGTCTTTTAAATGTGTAAGCTTATTTTTACTTTCAAATTATGAGCAAGAACAACAGGACCACGTGTGAATTTCGTTTTTGGAGATAATTAAGTTGGCTTGGCTTGACGTGTATTCAGTTATAAGGGTTTAGCACCGTCAGTGCATCCAGGGGCTATATTCAAGAGACTATCGCGACTTTGGGTAGTCTGCCTGAGCCAAGGCAAACTGCACAGTTTCAGTTTCAGTTCCAGTAGCTCAAGGAGGCGTCACTGCGTTCGGACAAATCCATATACGCTACACCATATCTGCCAAGCAGATGCCTGACCAGCAGCGTAACCCAACGCACTTAGTCAGGCCTTGAGAAAAAATAAATAAATAAAAAGATAAATAAATAAATAATAATTATGATATTAAAAAAAAAGGTAGTAGTAATGAAAAAAAAAAAAGACAACAATGATGATAAATAAGCAAATAAATGTAAAACATGAAGACACACATTCACACATACACCCACACATGCATAACAGATATGCACCAAACACGCAGTTTTACAGATATGAAAGCACAGTCAAATACATATAAACGTACATGAGCTCCAACACACACACACACACACACACACACACACATTACCCTGCACCTCCTCTAACTGCACAAAGGTAAGCAATATCCGGTGTGCAGGGACAAAAGAGCCTACCGATGGGTCTACAAACCCCGAAGGCAATTTCCCCTCAAGGGTGAATGCTCACGAAGCAGAGGTAAATATGACGGATCCTTTCTTTGTGTTGTTTTTGTTGAGGGAACACAGGCGTGCTTTGCGGGTTGCACGTGTTTTGCTAACTCTGTCGACAATGCTCTGAACTGGAGTGGGGTGAGAATAGCATGTGCAGAAGGGAAATCACCAGGAATTTTTTAATATTCTTCATGACAGACGATGGGTTAGCTGCCTGAGTGCACCATGCATGTCTTGAACATGAAGATAACTTAACCATCACATTAAACTGCACCCCCCCCCCCACCCCCCACCCCCGTCCATACCATGTCAATGGAAACTTGCCTTAACTCGCTCAGTACGGCCAGTCCTCTCTTCTCCTCTACACAGACCCCTCGGATGTCCAGTGGGTGTCTGAATGACCCAACCTTTAGCTTCCATCGTCAGAATTGTGGTATTCTTTGTCAACATTCACGTCTTCAGTATAAGAGCCTTCCGCTTGCAATATTTTGATGATGGTAATTGGGGTGAAACGCTGTTAACGTCGTCTCTTTCGCCGTTCGTATGGAGAGAGTTAATGCAAAATGAGTTTTTTCTTGAATACGTCCCCAAGTTAGAAACCCACATAACATTGTATTTCCAAATGCTTAGATCGCAAGGGACAGCAGTTCTACTCTCACTCTTTTCTACCCTTTGTGTGTTGGACTTTGTGCTATTCTTGCGGTTGAAACGACAAACCGAAGTTTTGTGCGTAAGCAGCAGCATGCAGCTAGTGAACGTTAAAGGACCCAAGGCGATAAGAAAGTTGTCTTTGGGCAAAATTCTGAACAGCCCGTTTATATCATGATACTGAGTGTCAGGGACGAAAAAAGCGCCAGTAGTGTGTGTGTGTGGGGGGGGGGGAGCGTATGTGTGTGTGTGTGTGAGTGTGTGTGTGGGTGGATGTGTGTGGGTGGGTGTGTGTGATGGTCTGGCTGCCTTGCGTTGTGACTTCTGACTGCATTGCAACGGCAGTCCCCCATGAACCCGCCGACACTGAAGACCTTAACAACACTCACCTCAAGCACGCATTAGAACTTTTTTTTAATAGTATAAATATATAATTTTCTCTTAATACGAAAAGCAATGCAGTTCTGGAGGAAAGGGTTTTAAGTCTAGAATAATTGTTAAGACCACTTTGAAGACTAGACTCTTTCCGAGTCCCCCATACACGGCAACACCCGGGTTCGTCTGCCGCAGATCCAGTACCGGCAGTCCACAGGAAACCATCGATGCTACGTCGCCAGGAGGCCACACACCAGAAGAGACCCTGTACTGCTGCTGAGTCACTTCGGTGGTGTTCGGTAGTGCCTGTTCTGGTTTGGCGTACCTAGGACACTACCTACTGAGCCTAATATAACGCCAATAATGGCTTTGTCGCGGTGCCAGACAGTGTGAGCGTCTCCCCCAGAGTGGAGACCGCCACCACGTCCCTGCAACGGCAGTCCCCCATGAACCCGCCGACACTGAAGACCTTAACAACACTCACCTCAAGCACGCATTAGAATTTTTTTAATAGTATAAATAGTTCGGAATTTAATGATTTTCTCTTAATACGAAAAGTATTGCAGTTCTGGAGGAAAGGGTTTTAAGTCTAGAATAATTGTCAAGACCACTTTGAAGACTAGATTTCGATCACCCCAAAATTGTTAATTCATGTAAAATATAAACATATATTGCAGTTTTAGTGGGTTTTCTTTTGTATACCCATCTCCCCGCCTCCCCTACCTATCCAATCTATCTCAATCGTTCTTTGCACCTGGTATGATTCTCAAACCAGCTTGCCCATTAAAACATACGTCTGACTCTCTCTCTCACTGTATGTCCGTCTCTGTCTCTGTCTCTCTGTCTCTCTGTCTATGTCTCAGTTCCCCACCTCTTTCCTACGCCTGTCCTGTCTTTCCCCTTAACGGACCGACCGTGGAAACCTTGTCTTCCTCCTGGTCTTCCACAATCACTTTACACACGGAACATCTCGTACACGCACGCACACACACTCTCTCTCTCTCTCTCTCTCTCTCTCTCTCTCACACACACACACACACACACGCACACGCACACGAACACACACACACCGAAAAAGAAAGAAAGAAAGGGGGATAAAAAAAAAAAAACCACCCAAACAAACAGAAAAAAAACCCAACAGAATCCTCGCGTCCTCCTCTATTTCTAACATCCTGCGCACAGGGTGGTGTAGTTTCAACACGTGGCAGTCATCACACAAGAGCCGACCCACGTTTACACAATAGGGCCGACGCTTTCCGGAACGAATCTCTTTACATTTCAAAGTGCAAGGCAAATGCCAGAACTTCGGCTTCCTTCCACGTACACCGTCCCCCACCCCTCCCCCGCCCCCACCCACCATCACTTCACCCACCCACCCCTCCCACACACCCCCCCCCACGGTACCTTCTTTCTCGTCGCACCATGTGGTCTGATTGGGTGCCATGAACTGCCCCCCCCCTCCCCTGCCCGCCCCCCCCCCCCCCCCCTCCAAGACTTCAGGAGTTCTAAGCGTCTGACGATGACTGTTTCAACAGGACGCTTTCTTGGGGGGTAAAGTCGTCTTCACCCCCCTACTCTTTCACTGACACCACATACACAAAACAATAAGCAAACGGCTCGAGGAATATCATGCATGTGTCCCCCGAGCAAGACTGATAAATAAATCGGTGTTTGTGTATTGGTTTGTTTTTTAGGCTCTGAGGTGCGTGACTGTAAAACTATCCCTGGTCGATTCGGTGCGCCCTGACACATAACCCCTTTCGTGGAAGAAAGAAAAAGAAAAAAAAGAAGGAGGAGGAGGAGGAGAAGGAGGAGGAAAAGGAGGAGGAGGAGAGAAGGAGGAGGAGAAGTAGGAGAAGGAGGAGGAGTAGGAGGAGAGAAGGAGGAGGAGAGGAGGAGAACCGGGAAAGAGCAAGGAGATGATAATTTGTGTGTGTGTGTGTGTGTGTGTGTGTGTGTGTGTGTGTGTGTTTTCCCGGACTTTCTTGGGTCGACCACCGTTTTATTTTGTATAGAAATTTAATGTGACAATTGAGAATAGATGGGGAAAAAAAAAATACATGAAAAGATTTTTTTTTACAAATCTGAATACAGTCAACATTAACAATAAACATAACTAAGTTATTTGCTTGTGTTTTTTGCTTGTTTTTCTTTTTTAAATGAATAAACGCATATATTGGGAAAAGAGAAAAGAAAAATCTGACAAAAACATAGTACCAATAGGAAAATGAAACAAAAACAAACAACAACATTAAAAAAAAAAAATAAATAAATGAAAATGGAAAAAAATTGATATACACATATAACATTGTAAGTAAAAACAACTGAGAATGTTTGAATAAGTCATCAACAGCAACAACAACAACACATACAAAAAAAAAAGAAAAAAGGAATAGATATCCATATCCCTACATATCAACTTGCACCATTTTTTCAACATTTAACTTAGTTGTGTTATATTTCCATACACGGTTTGAAATATTGTTTTTATATGTTGTTTCTAATTGAAGGTAAGTATGGCAACCATTTTATTTTGAAGCTGTGTGTTTCACATGCGATCTTAGCGTTATATTCTTCGATTTTGTATCTTGAAACAATGTAATGTTCAAAAGCGTGAATATTTGACAAGGAGATGATAATAAGGACGAAGAAGAAACAAAAGGAGACGAAAAAGAAGAAGAAGAAGTTGAAACAAAAGAAAAGAAGTCGACAACGACGACAGCGACAAAGAAGAAGAAGGAGACGAGAAGATGAATGATGATGATGATGGTGGTGATGATGATGATGATGATGATGATGAAATGAGAAGAAGAAGGAGAAGCAGTAAAAAGAAAAGAAGAAGAAAGAAGGTGGGAAACAACAACGGGAACGAAGAAGGAGGAGGAAGAAGAGGGCACAGGAGGAGGTGAAGGAGGAGGGGGAGGATGAAGAGGAGAAGGAGGAGGAGGAGGAGGATGAAGAGGAGGAGGAGGAGGATAAAGAGGAGGAGAGGGAGGAAGATGAAGAGGATGAGGAGGATGAAGAAGAGGAGGAGGAGGTGAAGGGGGAGGAGGAGGAATAGGAGGAGGTGAAGGAGGAGGATAAAGAGGAGGAGAAGGTGAAGGGGGAGGAGGAGGAATAGGAGGAGGTGAAGGAGGAGGATAAAGAGGATGAGAAGGTGAAGGGGGACGAGGAGGTGAAGGATAAAGAGGAGGAAGAGGATGAAGAGGAGGAGGATGAATAGGAGGAGGCGAAGGAGGAGGAGGGGGTGAAGGAGGAGGGGGAGGAGGAGATGAAGGAGGAGGATGGAGGAGGAGGATCAAGAGAAGGAGGAGGCACAAGAAATGGACGGGGAAGAGGCGAAGAAGAAAAGAAAAAGAAGAAGGAGGAGGAGGAGGAGAAAGGAGGAGGAGGAGAGGGCGGTGGTGGAGGAGGAAAGGAAGAGGAGACTCGCAGACATTGCTCCAATCGCTAAAAAGGCACGATCGCCTCACCTGGATAACATCTCGTGGTGTGGCTGCTTCCATGGGAACACGGACAGGTAAATAGATTATTACCAAGTGAGAGGTAAACAGACAGCCAGAGAGAAGGTGTGTGGGGAGGGGGCGTCTGGGTGGTGGGGGTGGGGATGAAGGGGTGGAAGAGTGGAAGACAGCGAGGGAAAATAAGTGAGAGAGAGAGAGAGAGAGAGAGAGAGAGATACAGTGGAGTAGGAGGAAGAGGGGAGAGAGAGAGGAGAGAGAGAGAGAGAGAAAGGAGTAGGAGGAGGAGGAAGAGGAGAGAGAGAGAGAGAGGAGAGAGAGAGATACAGTGGAGTAGGAGGAAGAGGAGAGAGAGAGGAGAGAGAGAGAAAGAGAGAGAGGAGTAGGAAGAGGAAGAGGAGAGAGAGAGATACCGTGGAGTAGGAGAAGGAGGAGGAGGAAGAGGAGAGAGAGGGGAAGGAGAGAGAGAGAGATACAGTGGAGTAGGAGGAAGAGGAGAGAGAGAGGAGAGAGAGAGAGAAAGGAGTAGGAGGAGGAAGAGGAGAGAGAGAGGAGAGAGAGAGAGAGAGAGGAGTAGGAGGAGGAAGAGGAGAGAGAGAGAGAGAGATACCGTGGAGTAGGAGAAGGAGGAGGAGGAAGAGGAGAGAGAGAGAGAGAGAGAGGAGTAGGAGGAGGAAGAGGAGAGAGAGAGGAGAGAGAGAGAGAGGAGTAGGAGGAGGAAGAGGAGAGAGAGAGAGAGAGATACCGTGGAGTAGGAGAAGGAGGAGGAGGAAGAGGAGAGAGAGAGAGAGAGATACCGTGGAGTAGGAGAAGGAGGAGGAGGAAGAGAGAGAGAGAGAGAGATACCGTGGAGTAGGAGAAGGAGGAGGAGGAAGAGGAGAGAGAGGGGAAGGAGAGAGAGAGAGATACAGTGGAGTAGGAGGAGGAGAAAGAGGAGAGAGAGAGAGAGGGGGAGGAAGAGGAGAGAGAGGGAGAGATACAGTGCAGTAGGGGGAGGAAGAGGAGAGAGAGGGAGAGAGAGAAAGAGAGAGATATACAGTGCA
>NC_134877.1:18466770-18499270 GCF_041734735.1 Babylonia areolata | reverse complement strand
ATACGACTTACATTTCTTCGAAATCTGTTTTTGATGATAAGATAATCCGATGGCAGTTTTCTTTTCTTACAGTTTTCTTTTCCTTGCTTTACAGGTGTTTTATTTATTCATTTATCTATTCGTTTTTTATCTATTTATTTATACATTTGTTTATTGTTTGCGTTCATTTATTTATTCATCTATTTATCAGTTCATTCGATTACTTGTTCATTCATTTATAGTTGTCGGGTATTGTGCATATATGCGTTTGATTCATTTGTATGATCATTTGATCCAATATATTGCAGGATCCGATGATGGCTTTATATCTCATCGATTGATTCCAGCCGAAGAGAATGAGATACGCTCGCGACCGCGACACACACACACATACACAAAAAAACCCAAACAACAAACAAACAAACAAAAAAGCAATCGTGCCGCACACTAAAAAAAAAAAGTAAGCCCCCCCCCCCCCTTCCTACAGAGCGCCCTCTTTCGGACACGGCCCACTTTATGGTCCACCAGGGGCAGAGAAGCGAGGTTCAAAGGGGAGGGAAGAGCGGTCCAATACCGGCTTGATGAGTCCGAGTTGTCTTCCCCTTCGCTTCTTTGCCCTTGTCCAGCCGGGCGTGAAACGTCATCGTTCCGCTCCGTCAGAGGGCGCTTTTCTTTTTTCTTTTTTTCTTTCTCTCTCTCTCTCTCTCTCTCTCTCTCTCTCTCTCTCCCGACAACCTCTTCTGGGAGATGAGAGAAGGTGGCTCAGTGGTTGGGACCCTATATGTGCTGGAAGGGATTGGAAAATTTAGGATGGGGGTTGCGAGGGATCGTAGAACTGTAGGAGAGATGGACCACGGACATAAATAGATTCCATCTATTTAAGGTAGGAGGTAGACTAAAAGAATCTTGGTAAAAGTCGACTTCAACTCACTCATTCCCTCGACCGCTGGGGTCGTTGGGGGGGGACATGAGGAAGATGTCATAGCTCGCCACGCCGTTCTGTTGGCAGCTGTCGTGAGGAGATCTGGCATCGTCATTTTGATCCATTCCTTGACGTTGTCGGACCAGCTCTTTCTCTGCCGCCCCCATCTGCGCCCTCCCTCTACAGTCCCTTGCAGGATGGTTTTGGAGACGTATCGAGCCACAGGCTCTTCTTCGGGTAAAATGAAATGAGTGAGTGACTGACAGAAAGATGCAGAGAGAGTACAGTTCAGGAAAGGTAAAGTGATGAGAGGAAAGTCACGAGGAGGGGACACACACACACACACAAAATAACGTAGGGTGAGTAGAACTGTGAGTGTGAGTGTGTGAAGGAAAGAGGAGGCTCTGAATGGGAAGGGGGAGAATGGAGGGGGAAAGGGGAAGGGGGAGAACACGCGCACACACACACACACACACACACACACACACACACACACACACACACACACACACACACACGCTTGAACAGAAGCCGCATATTACATATGGATGGGGCTGATGACTAGATCTTCAGGTAGATGGCTGTTGATTGCACAATTCTAGTTATCAGACTGGATTGTCATGTGCTTGTCAAAATAAGTCTCGCAGAGTTTGTTGTTTTATTTCTACGTGAGTGAGAAGTTCTGGCGTACATTGAGGCGCATTTTTTTTTCATTATTTTGTTTTGTGTATTTATTTATTTATTTATTTTTTTTTATACTTTATTTCATTTTATTTTTTATCAGTTCATAATGTGATAAGCTGATCGTCTTTACTCACTCAGTACGGCCAGTCCTCTCTTCTCTTCTACACAAACCCCTCGGATGTCCAGTGGGTGTCTGAATGACCCAACCTTTAGCTTCCGTCGTCAGAATTGTGGTATTCTTTGTCAACATTCACCTCTTCAGTATAAGAGCCTTCCGCTTGCAATATTTTGATGATGGTGACTGGGCTGAAACGCTGTTAACATCGTCTCTTTCGCCGTTCGTATGGAGAGAGTTAACCATTCTGCCCGGCGAGGCTCTAAACACCATAATTTGATCTGATTTGATTTGAATCATTCTGCCGCTTTCCTCCTTCAGAACAATATTTATTCAGGCTGTGGAGTGGAATTTAAGTGCAAAAGAGACCAAAATGATTATTTTCTTTATGATTTGGGTTTTTGATGGATTTTGATTCTTGAACATCTCTTCTATCATATGCATAAGTTGTTCCACCGTAAAGATGTCTTTAACAATGAAAAAAAATTGCCAATAAAGATTGCTTGCTGAATTACGAAAGTGTTTATTTATAATGTTTTGTTCAATTTCGACGCAGGTCTTCAAGTTTCTGGCCTTGACAACATACCTTGGACTTGCTCAATGATGAGTAAGTCTACAACCATGAGACTTTTGCATGATTGTTTTATGACATGTTATCGAAGTTTTGTCACGAGTATGTATGAAAATATTCTCTGGGTTTTAATTCATAGCAGTTCCAATCTTTTTACCCATTGTAAATTTTGAGGATTTCGCAATACCCAAAATTTCGAAAATTCATAAAAAGTACAATAATTGAAGAATCAACACAATCTCACGTAAAAATGAAGATAATGTCATTGTGTATCAAGTCCACATAACAAAAAGTGTCTTCATGCACCACATGGACCACAAACCCGATTTCTTTGATACATTGTTTCAGTTGGCGGCCATTTTGATTTGTTTCCATAGCAACAGGTATTCACAAAAATCTAAGAAAACTTTTTTTGTGATCCGCAAGTGATGATACACCTAGTAGACAAAAAAAAAAGAAAAAAAAGAGAGAGAGATATAGTCGGAGAGAAAAAAGTCGTTATTTGACTGTAGTGTCTGGCCTTAACGACATACTGACTGACGCCAATCAAAAGATCAAGTTGTTCAGGCTGTTGTTTTGGTTCAGTTATATACGGCAAGCTTTGTGTTGTTTTGTTGTGTTTGCACGTATGTGTGTGTGTGTGTGTGTGTGTGTGTGTGTGTGTGCGCCCAGAATGTTTAACTACAGCCGTCTATGCCATAGTGAAGATAACTGAAGATAGATTAATTTTATCATTGTATGTCTTGTTTGCTTCAAATCACCATTTATGTATTTCACACCCACTACGATTTATTTCTGTATGGCCGTGTTTGTGGTATGTGTGGTTTGGTTTAACATTAGGAAAAAAAAAAAGAAAAAAAGAAGAAGCCGGTCATACACGTAAAAGCCCACTCGTGTACATACGAGCGAACGTGGGAGTTGCAGCCCACGAACGCAGAAGAAGAAGAAGAAGAAGAAGAAGAAGACCCTAACTGTGTAGCTTTCGAACGCAAAAGAAAAGAAAGAAAGGCAGCTGAACGTCTTAACTCTCTCCATACGAACGGCGAAAGAGACGACATTAACAGCGTTTCACCCCAATTACCATCATCAAAATATTGCAAGCGGAAGGCTCTTATACTGAAGAGGTGAATGTTGACAAAGAATACCACAATTCTGACGACGGAAGCTAAAGGTTGGGTCACTCAGACACCCACTGGACATCCGAGGGGTCTGTGTAGAGGAGAAGAGAGGACTGGCCGTACTGAGTGAGTTAAGCAGTACACCTTCCTCCGTCCAGGTCTGTCCGTTGTGTGTCAACGACGTTCAGCTGCCTTTCTCTACAAACGGTTTTTTTTCTCCCCGTCCAGTGTTGTCAGTCATTGTTGATCGTTGCATTCAGTTAAGATAAGATAAGATAAGATAAGATAAGAATAACTTTATTATCTCCAACTGGAGAAATTTGGTCAGGTGCATTATCACAACATAGACAAGTAAACAACATGGGGACCACAACTGTAAAAGTCAACAACAGCTTTTACGAATATTACGAAGATACAAATGTAAAAAATATCACATACAACGTTTCATACTCGTACATGCATCCACACACTGCAGGTAATAACTAGTATTCTTAATGTAAAAACAGAAAGAATTAAGAAACATTATCTGAATATAATTATAAACATAGCCTACTATACTGCACATTGATTATAATAGACAGATAAGATAAGAATAAAGATGAATTGCGGAAAACCACAACCAGATAATCAGCACACACCTGCACCCCCCACCCCCACCCCACACACGCGGATTACTTGATTAAACAAGAGTAATAAACATATGTTCTACAACACCGTGGAGAACCTGTGGGCACTGGACTATACATGTGAGGGTGGTGAATGAGGAAAGAAAGAAAGAAAGAAAGAAAGAAAGAAAGGCGAAAAGAAAGAAAGGGAGAAGCAGATATATGAAGGAGAAGAAAAAGGAAGGAAACGACGACAATGATGACGACGACAAAGAAGAAGTAGTGGACGAAGACGATGGTGATGTTGATGATGATGATGATGACGATGACGACGACGACGACGAGTTTTGAGTCTTCTCACTAGAGAGATACGTAAATTAAAGAAAAAGAAAACCCAGAAAAAAAAAACCCGAAAAAAATCAACAACAAAAAGAAAACAAGAAGAAAGCAACCTATCTCTCTTATTCCACATCTCTCGTTAAAAAAAAAAAGTATCTGCATACTGTTCTCTTTCTGCGATTGCTGTTGTTATTGATATTATCATTGGAGGTTGTTTCCACGCTGTTTTAACATGAATTAAGTAACTGATGTGACTGTGTGAATGTTATAAAATCGTTATGAAATAGCTGTTGTTCAGTATTACACGTACACACTCTTCAGTCTTCATGAAACAGACTTGGACATTTTTGAATCTGTGAATAGATCGATAACAGTGTGTATACTACTTATTGTTTTCTGGGGGGAAAAAAAAGTACTGTTCAAATGTAAATCATTTGCTTCTTTATGTCATCATGTCAGCGTTCGGTGGGTTATGGAAAAATAGAACATACCCAGCATGTACACTCCCGAAAACGGAGAATGGTTGCCTACATGGCGGGGTAAATGAACAAAACGATCATACACATAAAATGTTACATGTCTGTCTGAGCATGTATGTATGGGTGCCTGAAATCTGATTGAATGACACAGGAAACGAATGATGAGTGCCCATTTGCAGCCGTCAGTCGGCTCTACCCAGGTAGGCAGCTTGTTTTTTTGGGGGGTTTTTGGGTGGTTTTTTTTTGTGTTTTTTTTACATTTATTTGCTTATTTATCATCATTGTTGTCTTTAAAAATATATATATATATATTTATCTATTTATTTATTTTATTTTCATTATTATTACTATCATTATTATTATTATTATTATTATTATTATTATTTTAATTATATTATTATTATTTAGCTATATATTTATTAATTTTTTTATTTTTTATTTTTTTTTTATTAATTTATTTATTTTAATTTTATTTCTATTATGTTTTATTTATTTATCTATTTATTTTATTTATTTATTTATTTATTTATCAAGGCCTGACAAAGCGCGCTGGGTTACGCTGCTGGTCAGGCATCTGCTTGGCAGATGTGGTGTAGCGTATATGGATTTGTCCGAACGCAGTGACGCCTCCTTGAGCTACTGAAACTGAAACTGAAACTGTGCAAATGACCCCGTGTTTTGTAAAGCGCTTAGAGCTTGGTCTCCGACTGATGATATGCGCTGTATAAGAACTGTTTCATTCATTCTCTTCCATTGCTATTCCTTTGCAACAGATCGGGAAAAAATAGTCAAGTACTATAGAAAATTTTACCTGTTCTTGTGTTGATTTGTAAATGGTTCTCCGCGTTACTAATCAGTCAGTAAGGAACATTGACTTGTTATATGATTTGTGTAGATTTTGCTTGTTTGCTAGAACTAGCTTTTTTGTTTGTTTTTGACGGCGGGCGCAATAGCCGAGTGGTTAAAGCGTTGGACTGTCAATCTGAGGGTCCCGGGTTCGAATCACGGTGACGGCGCCTGGTGGGTAAAGGGTGGAGATTTTTACTATCTCCCAGGACAACATAATTATGTGCAGACCTGCTAGTGCCTGAACCCCCTTCGTGTGTATATGCAAGCAGAAGATCAAATACGCACGTTAAAGATCCTATAATCCATGTCAGCGTTCGGTGGGTTATGGAAACAAGGACATACCCAGCATGCACACCCCCGAAAACGGAGTATAGCTGCCTACATGGCGGGGTAAAAACGGTCATACACGTAAAAGCCCACTCGTGTGCATACAAGTGAACGCAGAAGAAGAAGAAGAAGAAGTTCGTTTTTGACGTTGCTTTTTATCTATATGGTGTGTGTAAAAGATATATATATATATATATATATGTGTGTGTGTGTGTGTGTGTGTGTGTGTGTGTGTGTGTGTGTGTGTGTGTGTGTTGTTGTTTTAATGCCCCTAGAGGGCACGTGAAGTTAACTTCTTGCCTTGTTTGCCTTTGTCCTATAATGCCATGCTTCCATTTCATAGAGCGTGTGTGTGTTTTCTCAGTAAAGATGATTTTGTCTGTAGCATGCTGTAGTGTTTGACATACTCTCCCTCCCCTCTCTATCTCACTCTCTGTCCCGTCTGTATGTCTGTAGCTCTCTCACATTTCGCTTTCTGTGTCTCTCACTGTCTCTCACTCTCTCTCTCTCCCTACCATTCCCTTTGTCAGTATGTCTTGCAGTCTGAGACTTCGGTGTCCACTACTAACTTTGGCAACGGTCATGAAATTGTGTACAAAAGAGAGCGTAAAGCTTCCTGAGTGGTGTATATATATATATATATATATATATATATATATATATATATATATATATATATATATATATATGTATGTATATATATCACCATCAAAATCGTCACTATAGTTCGTAATCTTCTTCACTCTTCTTCTTTCTCTTGTTTTTCTTGATGTCCTTTTTCTGATTTTCTTTTTCTTCTTCTTCTTCTTCTTCTTCTTCTTCTTCTTCTTCGTCTTCTTCTTCCTCTTCTTCTTCTTCTTCTTCTTCTTCTTCTGCGCTTCCTTCGTCGTCTTCTTCCCCTTCTCCTTCTCCTCCCCCCCACCCCCTCCCTTTTTTTTTCCCCCCCGTTCTCTTTTTTTTTATCTTGTTTTCTACTTAGACAAAGTTACATCTTTTCGTCCTTTATTTCTTTCTGGTGAACTGATTCGGTAAGCCCAGCTGACACAAATAAAATACTGGGCCAGTAACTGTTCTCTTTTGTGCGGACTGTTTGTCATCGTAGAACCCCCCCCCCCCCCCCCCCAGACCCCCCACCCCCCCCCACCCCCACCCCCCCACCCAATCCGTTGAAAACTTTGATCGTCGTGTCCCAGGACTGAAATCTGATCACTAGATGGGGGGTGTCGGGGTGGGTGTGGGGTGGGTGGGGTGGATGGTGGATGGTGGGGGGTGGGGGTTGGAAACGAATGGCGCCCTTGTCTTGCTGTTGGACAAAAACTGCTGAGGCGGATGAAGATTTTCTGCCTCATTCCAGAGCGCTGCTCTTTCTCCGGGCAATATTTTCCGACAGGCCTATATTTCAATTTGCCCCCCCCCCCTTTTTTTCCGGGCACACAGGGAGACCTCCTCCGCAAGGCAAAGGAGGAGGGTAGAGAGAGGGGTTAAAGAGAAGGGAGGGTCTGAGCTCCGGTGACAGCGCGTGATATGATGTATCTTCTTCCTTAATTTGATGATGTTGGCGCCTCGCGGAGCGTGAAAAGGAGAAGATGAGATCGCGACTTTTGTTTTATGTGTTGGCTGTAGTCCGTCCATTCGTCCGTCCGTTCTCTCTCTCTCTCTCTGTCTCTCTCTGCCTGTCTCTCTCTCTCTGTCTGTGTCTGTCTATCTGTCTGTCTGTGGTTGTGTCTCTGTCTCTCTCTGTGTGTCTGTCTGTCTGCCTCTCTCTCTGTCTCTGTCTCTGTCTCTCTCTGTCTCTCTATCTGTCTGTCTGTCTGTTTGTGTCTCTGTCTCTGTCTCTCTCTCTGTCTTTCTCTGTCTGTCTGTCTCTCTTGTGTCTGTCTGTCTTTGTCTCTGTCTTTGTCTCTGTCTCTCTCTCTCTCTAGTATGGGAGGGGGGGGTCTGGGCTGGGAAGGGAGGGAAGTGATGAAGGAAGGAAGGAAGATTTGGATCATCAGGGGGGAGAGGAGGAGGAGGAGGAGGAGGGAGAGGAGGGGAGAGGAGGAAGGGGGTGAGAGGGGGTGGGGGTAGGGGATTGCAACCAAATAAAAGAAAACAAAAAGAAAACAAAACAAAAAAAGAAGAAGAAAAAAAAAAAAAAGAAAGAAGAAAAGAGCAGTGTTGTAGCCTGGGTTTTTTCTTTGGGGATGTGCGTAGGGAGGGGGGTGAGTGCGTATATGTGTGTGTGTCTGTGTCTGTGTGTACGTGTGTCTGTGTGTGCGTGTGTATGTGTGTGTGTGTGGCTGTGTGTGTCTGTGTGGGGTAGGGGTAGGGGTAGGGGTGAGTGACAGAGAGAGCAGAGCAATTTTGTTTGCTTGTGGGATTTATTCTTATTTTATTTGTGCAAGCTTGTGTGTGTGTGTGTGTGTGTGTGTGTGTGTGTGTGTGTGTGTGTGTGTGTGTGTGTGTGCGTGTGTGTGTGTGTGTGCGTCCGTATGTCCGTGTGTTAGTGTTAGTGTTTGTGTGTGTGTGTGTGTGTGTGTGTGTGTGTGTGTGTCCGTGTGTCTGTGTCTGTGTGTGTCTGTGTCTGTGTCTGTATCTGTGTGTGTGTGTGTTTTGCTTGTTTTGCGTGCTTGATATTCTATTTTATTTTTGAGGGAGGAAAAATATATTAGTCTGTGTGACTTCAATACAATTAATCGTTGGAACCATGGCCCGCGAATGCCTTTCCACTGTCGGTGAATTCCTTGCCTTGCTTTTTTGTTGTTGTTGTTG
Organism: Babylonia areolata; assembly: GCF_041734735.1. NCBI lineage: Eukaryota > Metazoa > Mollusca > Gastropoda > Neogastropoda > Buccinidae > Babylonia > Babylonia areolata. The sequence continues at coordinate 18,490,531 of NC_134877.1, read as the reverse complement.
TTGTTTCCTTCTGTTTGACAGGCTTTTATACCTGTTCTTAATTACATGAACACATGATGTTTATGATGGCTATGAACTTGGTGAATATGATGATAATTAGTAGAAGCAGTACAAGTAGTAGTAGTAGTAGTAGTTGTCGACGTCGTCGTCGTCGTCGTCGTCGTCGTAGTAGTAGTAGTAGTAGCAGTAGCGGTAGTAGTAGTTGTACTGGAGTTAGTAGCATTCTTGTATTCATTGTGAAGCATTCAGCGAGCCGAACTTGCATGAAATGTGATGATGGTTGGTTCATACACGATCCGATTTTGTTTTTTAAAGAATAAACACACACACACACACACACACACACACACACACACACACACACACACACACACACACACACACAGATATATATGTATAGAAAATTATAAGATCCCTCTTACATAAAATTATGAAATCCACCTTATATAAACAGGGGCTTCAGAAGGAGGGTGGTGGGGGCGGGGGGGGGGGGGGGGAGTGGGGGAAGGGGAGGGGAAAGGAAAGCTATGTAAGCAAATAATTACATCATCAGTTGGGCGATGTTTGTTTGTTGGCTCAGAGAAGACTGCGAGATCAGGACTAGCTCTCCCACATGATCCACGCAGACTTGCACTTGTGGGCGGTGAGGAAGAATTCCACTTTGATAGTAAAAAAATAAATAAATAAAATTAAAAAAAAATTAAATGATTATGCTTGCGGACAGAAAACAACTACAACAACAACAGCCACAGAAAAAGGTGGCCACTGTACTGTGGCGACACGCTCTCCCTGGAGGGGAACAGCCGGAAATTCAAGCAGAGAAGTATGTTCTTCACACAGATAAGTCTGTTCTTCACATCGAGAAATTTATGCAATGCAATGCAATGCAACACCGGGCAATGCAATGCAATGCAATACAATACACCCACATGCACACCACACCACACCACACTACACCACACCACACCACACCACACTACACTACACGATACTACAACACAACACACAACTCAACACAACACACATCAGAGCAAAAAAGAAATGCGACCATGCATCGCTGTTTCAGTTTTCAGTTTCAGTAGCTCAAGGAGGCGTCACTGCGTTCTGACAAATCCATATACGTTACACCACATCTGCCAAGCAGATACCTGACCAGCAGCGTAACCCAACGCGCTTTGTTAGGCCTTGAGAAAAAAAAAAATATATATATATATGTGTGTGTGTGTGTGTGTGTGTGTGTGTGTGTGTGTGTGTGTGTGTGTGTGTGTGTGTGTGTGTGTTTATTCTTAAAAAAAAAGAAAAAAAAAAGGGTCGTGTATGAACCAACCATCATCAATTTAGTCGAACACATTAGCTCCTACAACCCTTCCCTCCCCACCCCCTTCAGTACTCCCCTCTATAGCTATGTATGTCTCCCTGCCTCCCTCCCCCCCCCTCTTCTCTCTCACTGTCTCTCTCTCCCCTTCTCTCCCGCTCTCTCTCTCCCCCTCTCTCTGTCTACATGGGAACACCACCATCACTACCACCACCACCACCACCACCACCAAAACAGCAGCAGCAGCAGCAGCAGCAACAACAACAACAAAACAAAATATTGTATTTGGCACAACAACACCACCACCAACACCACCAACACCACTACCACAGCACCAACAACAACAAAAACAACATATTGTATTTCGCACAATAGCACTACAACACCACCATCACAGCAACAACAACAACAACAATAACAACAAATATGGTATTTTGCACACCACCAACACCACTACCACAGCAACAGCAACAAAAACAACATATTGTATTTCGCACAATAGCACCACCACCACCACCACCACCGCCACCACACACACACACACACAAACAACAAGAAAAAAACAGCAACAACAACAACAACAAAATATTGTATTTTGCACAACAGCACCACCACCAACACAACCACCATCATCACCATCACAACAACAACAGCTGGTTCGAATCACGGCTCAGCCGCCGGTATTTTCTCCCCCTCCACTAGACCTTGAGTGGTGGTCTGGACGCTAGTCATTCGGATGAGACGATAAACCGAAGTCCCGTGTGCAGCATGCACTTAGCGCACGTAAAAGAACCCACGGCAACAAAGGGGTTGTTCCTGGCAAAATTCTGTAGGAAAATCCACTTCGATAGGAAAAACAAATAAAAATGCACGCAGGAAAAAATACAAAAAAATGGGTGGCGATGTAGTATAGCGACGCGCTCTCCCTGGGGAGAACAGCCCGAATTTCACACAGAGAAATCTGTTGTGATAAAAAGAAATAGAAAATACAAAACAGTAAAAATACAGCGGAAGGTGAGGAATCAGGAAGCAGTATGATATCCTTTGCTCAGCTGAACGTGCATACGTCATGCAAGGCAGGCTAGCCATACACACCATTCGTTCGTTCGTTCGATCGTTCGTTCGTTCGTTTGTTCGTTCGTTCCACTTGCCCAGGAGGATTCAACGTACGAGAAAACCTGTGCCAATAGAGAGGATTGCACTCGTACAATCCATCCCTCGATCCTTCACAACTCTCCCACCCCCTCCCCCACGGCCCCTCACCACCCCTCCCCCGCCAAACACGCCCAACCCCCCCCCCTCCCCCAACCCCCCCCCCCTCCCCCCTCCCCCCTCCCCCAAGCCTGTCCATCCTGCCTGGCCCTGAAGTGTACCGTATGATGGCATGTTCTGGCTGAAAGGCCCCATGATGGATCTCCGACTTGCACCCCTGCTCTAGGGTTGCTTGCTTCCTAGCCCCCACCCCCCAATCCCCCCCCCCCCCCCCCCCCCACCCCAACCCATTCCCTCTCAACTCCCCCCCCCCCTCCCCGCACCTCCACAATCCCCTCTCCTCCATCTAAAGGGGGGAAGCAACAGCAACATACACGAACAACAAAAAGTGAACGACGGCGCTTCCAGTCGAGATGTATGGGGGAGATACATGAAAGAGGACGATGCTTAAGGGGGATGGGGTTAAAAAGAAAGGAGAGAGAGGGAGAAAAAACAAAAAAAAAACAAAAAAAAAAACCCGAAAAAACCCCAACAACCTACACTCTTGCATGCAATCTTCTCTGCATTCTGCACTCCCTACCCCCACCCCCATCCCCCCTTTCCTCCCTTTACCGCAGTGAGGTACGCATGTGTTTACATACAAATAACCATACTGTATTCAGTGAATGCATGGGCGGAGTCTGTATCGACGAGATATACATTATTGCAGTGTTGACAAATATTTCTTTACCTTAGACAGGTCCCGCGAAAACGGAGAATGGCTTCCTAAATGGGGTTGGTGGGGGAGGGCGTGGGGGTAGGGGTGTGTGTGTGTGGGGGGGGTGGGGTGGGGGGGGTGAGTAAAATCGTGCATCGGAACATGCAATGACGGGCGCAATAGCCGAGTGGTTAAAGCGTTGGACTGTCAATCTGAGGGTCCCGGGTTCGAATCACGGTGACGGCGCCTGGTGGGTAAAGGGTGGAGATTTTTCCGATCTCCCAGGTCAACATATGTGCAGACCTGCTAGTGCCTGAACCCCCTTCGTGTGTATATGTAAGCAGAAGATCAAATACGCACGTTAAAGATCCTGTAATCCATGTCAGCGTTCGGTGGGTTATGGAAACAAGAACATACCCAGCATGCACACCCCCGAAAACGGAGTATGGCTGCCTACATGGCGGGGTAAAAACGGTCATACACGTAAAAGCCCACTCGTGTGCATACGAGTGAACGCAAAAGAAGAAAAAGAAGAAGGAACATGCAATGTTGGCAACCAAAAAAAAAAAAAAAAAAAGATTTTTTTTTTTTTAATTGTTTGCATTGTCCCCGAAAATTGAATACGGCTGCATACTTGGTGAGTGTGAATTCAGTTATACACGTACGGCTGCTGGTGACAAAAACAAATGAATGGGGAATTTCCAGCTAATGAACACAAAAGAAAAAAAAAAGTAATTTTACACAAACGTGTTACAGGTTCTAACGGTTTGTTCACCACAGTCGAATTTTGAACCCGAATGTGACATCAGCGGCAAGTTAGAAATAAAAACATCTCATATACCTATGTTAAATGATATTGCCACTGTACAGTTTCAATCAAAGACGAGTCTGATACACCGTCTAGGTTCGTCAAGGTAACTGTGTACCTTTCTGATCATCACATCTTCATGCATTAGTGTGATAATGTGTACGTGTATACACGGTTCACAAAAAACAAAACAACAAAAAGAAAAGAAAAAAAGAAAAAGAAAAAGAAATTAAAGACAATTTTGGAAGTTTTTGACTCACTTGTGTAAACAAAGTGAGTCTATGTTTTAACCCGGTGTTCGGTTGTCTATGTGTGTGTGTGTGTGTGTGTGTGTGTGTGTGTGTGTGTCCGTGGCAAACTTTAACATTTTCTCTGCAAATACTTTGTCAGACACCAAATTAGGCATAAAAATAGGAAAAATTCAGTTCTTTCCAGCCATCTTGTTTAAAACAATATTGCACCTCTGGGATGGGCACAAAAAAAAATTAAAAAATGAAGCCTTATTATATGCAAACTGCATTTACTGTTATATTTATATTTTTTGTATTCTCTAAACTTGGCACTTTGATCTGATATTATGACCCAACAACAAGAGCAGTCATTATTATCATTTTTATGTTCAAACAGGAATTACTTTTGCTAAGCATGGAATTTTATTTATTTTGCAAACGTTTTGGTGCAGATAGTAAAAAAAGGAAAATTACTCTGTAATTAATGCTAGGGGACTTAATTTGCTTTAAACTGATCTTTCTCATCTTAAACATTACATTTTGAAATTATACTCAATACATAAAAAGCTTGGATTTTTTTTTTAAAGTGTATCACAAGTGAGTCTTGAAGGCCTTGCCTCTCTTGTTCTTCTTAGGGACGTGATGAAATCATGCCGAATTTTCGGCAAGCACTAGAGTTCGCAGCCGATGTAGTCATCACACTCAGCTTACATCACAGATTGACATAAGTTCACAGTTGGGCCAACAGTAAAGTGAGAGCTGCATTATCAATGGTTTCTCCATTGCCATTGGAAATCATTTACAGCTTAGTCTTCTGTTAAGGACTGTGAGTCTCAAACTAGGAGGCAGAATTGCACTGGCTCTTAGTGCTGCAGCCTCGGGGGAAGGGGGTGGGGGGGCTAGTTGGCCTTTGGGAACCATCCCAACGCTGACTTTCCTAAAACCCCTTGGCTGAGAGAGTGGGGATGTAACTTGAGCAAGACACTATCCACTCACTCACTCACTCATTCCCTTGACCGCTGGGGTCGTTGTGGGGACATGAGGAAGATGTCATAGCTCGCCACGCCGTTCTGTTGGCAGCTGTCGTGAGGAGATCTGGCATCGTCATTTTGGTCAATTCCTTGACGTTGCCGGACCAGCTCTTTCTCTGCCGCCCCCGTCTGCGCCCTCCCTCTACAGTCCCTTGCAGGATGGTTTTGGAGAGGGTGTTATGTCGTATGACATGACCAAACCATGCCATATTCCGTCGTTTGACAGTCGCCAGCAGTGGTTCTTGGGGCCCAACAAGGTTGCTGACCAGGTTCCGCACATGGTCATTGGTCTTGTGTTCCTTGTAGGAGATGTGTAGTAGTCTCCTCAAGCACTTGGAAGACACTATCCACTATAATTAAATCCCAGCCCAGACAGTTGGAACAGCTGTCACCTCCTCTGATGGTATAGTCAGACAGGATTGGCTATCATGTATCATCAGCACCACTCATAACCATATATACTAGAAAGAGACTTTTATAGGTGCTTGAATTCAAGTCTAAAACCTCGTCATTTGACTCTCTCAGACTTTGGTCCGATTCGCAGACCAATTCTGAGCTTAGCTCTCAGACTATTATCAAATTCATTACGGACCAAGTATTGTTCTAATGTCAAGTGTATATGCTTTAATAACCTGACAATTGAGCATATAATTTTTCACTGTAGCTTGATGAAGCCTTTTGTACACGAAAGTGTGTCTTCACAAGTGACTGAGAACGTTGATGTTTTTGACTTTTTGCATTCATTATCAGTTGTTTCGCTTGTCAGTTTAACGACTTCTCTTTTACGAAGTCCTTTAAGTAATTTCCTGTAACTGTATTTAGAGGGTTTTTTTTGTTTGTTTGTTTGTTTTGTTTTTCTTTCAAATTTCACCCACATTTTTACCCTCATTTGCCCAGTTTCCCCCAACCCTCCATTCATCCACATCTCCCACCCCTTCTAACCGATAATACTCAGATGTATTCATAAATACTTTTACAAAATGTCTTCAATCACCGATATGTGTGACGGGACATTAAACAACAAAAAAAATTCCTTCCTTACTCATAACCAGGTGTGCTTTCTTTCACACACACGTCCATTAATACAATAAAAAACTAAAATTATTGTTGATTACCCCCTGAACACCTGTAACTTTTGGCTCAAACATCGATTTTTGCAAAACGCATTTTTCAAGCTGTTTCTGGTGCATGTGTACCTGAAGCAGTCAGTTTTATGTATTCATTATGTAAGAAACCATTGGTGGGTCATATGCCCTTTGTATGATTCAAATGATATAATTATCGATTTTTAGAACATTAAAGAAAACCTTCCCGCTTTAATGCAACAGTCCTTTTTTTTGGTGAAGGCTGTGATAGCTATATTCACAGTGTGTATACGTGAAAATGTTCTCTGTTTTCCTCTCTGCTTGGATAATGAACTGTGCAGGACACGTGAAACTCGACGATGTGTGGAAATGTAACTGTCAACACACAAACACAATGTAGGATCTGATATGTTTATGTAATCGTGGCAGTGGTAATCAAATAACAATGTCATTCGATGTGGTGGGGGTGGGGGGGGTGGGGGGGGGGGTGGATGTAAAAATGGAAGCTCGACAAATGTTTCAATGAGCTCGCGCTCGATTGTGTGTGTGTGTGCGCGCGTGTGTGTGCGTGTAAGCGTGGGAGAGAGAGAGAAGAGAGAGAGAGAGAGAGAGAGAGAGATGGTGTGTGTGTGTGTGTGTGTATATATATGTGTGTGTGTGTGTGTGTGTGTGTGTGTGTTTGTGCGAGTATGTGAACGCGTGAAAGACACGCGCGAGGTCGGTTCGCGCGTACGCGTGTGCGTTTCATCTTTCTCTTATTAAAAAAAAAAAAAAAAAAAAAAAGTACAGGAAAAATGTACAGAGGGAGGAGGAAAAAACCCTCAACACCACAAGAAACAAACAGCTGTTGTCCAACCGGAAGCATGTTTGCATACTGATGTAGTCAGCTGGAAGGAATTAACAAATGCCGAGAGGGAATCCATTTCACGTGGCCTCAAAAAGGGGGTTAATCAGTCGTTCACTCAAGAGAAACAAATATCAACACGCCTTCAGAAGAAGAAAAGAAAAAGAAAAAAAATTAAAAAACGAACTCCATCTCGGGTTGCAGCGACAGAAGAAAGAACTGAGCATAGCGAAAGAAAGAAAGAAAGAAAGAAAGAAAGAAAGAAAGAAAGAAAGAATGAAAAAGCGACCCACAGACATGAGCAGTCTGATTCTGGAGTGCTGCCAAGCAAGTTCTCCCTCACCACCACCACCACCCCCACGCCCTACCCCCGCCCCCCCCCCCCCCCCCACACACACACACCCGACCACCACCCCCACACACACCCACTCTCCTCATCCCCTCACCCACTACATCCCACCCACCCCACCCCCCTAACCCCCACCACCACCACCTCCACCCAACCCATCCCTGCAATCAGGGAGCTGGTGAGTTTTGATGAAGCGTAACTCCATCGCCGTCAAATCTCCCACCATCGGCCTCCGATAATTCCCCATATTTCCAGCCAGCTTCGATCCCCGCCCATTATGGAAAGGAGCTGCAGTCTCACACCGCCGCCACCACCGCGAGCAAAGAGCGCAGGGGACCCCAGGAATAAATCACGTGACACTGGCGACTCGCCCGCGACTCCGGTAATTAAGTAATTTGTATAATAGAGAAGCAAATTACAAAATCGATGAGCTGGAATTCAATGAGAAGCTGGGAAGGCATTAGTCGCCGCGAGAGAGAGAGAGAGAGAGCGAGAGAGACGCTCTTCTTTACTCCGCTGCAAAAGCGGCGTGTTGAAGGAAGGAGTGGGGGGGGGGGGGGGGCGTTGTGGGGGTTGGTGGTGTTGCGGGGGGGGGGGGGGGAGGGTTGGGAGTGATCTCCCTTTGCCCGCTTTACGAGGCTCGCTTCTTGATTCGCTTTTTATGGGGCGGATAAAAAGCTTGCAAGCCGCGTCCCGAAGAACCAGCCTCCGGCATTGTTTACGAGCGCAGCAAATTGAGAAATCCAATTTTGCCAGTTGTAATTTTACTTTAAAGGTGCTATCGTTTATACTTTATTCAAATACCGGCCTGTAACCACACTCTACCCCCTCCCCTGCCCCACCCCTCCTTTGCAACCTGAAAGACAAGCAAGCTACCGGATCCGTAAAATAAAAAAATAAAAAAAAAAAAGTTGTCATCTCTGAGAAAGAGTCAATCTCTAAGAAAGAGTAAGTGCAGCATCGCAATCTTTCTTTATGCCCTCTCTAGTTCCAGCGCCACAGAGGCACATTTTCCCGGAGCTCGGATGGAGAAAGAGAGAGAGAGGGAGAGAGAGAGAGAGAGAGACGTGGTGGGCGTGGGTGTGTGTGTGTGTGTATGTGGGGGGGGGGGGGGGTCGGAGGGGGCGAGGAGATGCTGAATCCACTTTGCAGGACACACACAGACAGACAGACAGACAGACAGACAGACAGGCAGGCAGAACAGTCAGACAAGAAACAAACAGACATACAGACACAGATATTATTACAGTGCTCCCAGAAGGAGGAGGAGGAGGAGGAGGATGGGAAGAAGGAGGAGGAGGGACGAACGGACAAGAAAACGGAAGAAAGCACAAGGAGAAAAAAAAACGAAAAAAAAAAAAAAAAAAAAAAAGCCAGGAAAAAAATGAGCCGGCATTTCCATGTAGTCATCTTAGAGGGACGACAGAGGGGTCAGAAGCCTAGCGCTGATATAGGAGAGTTTCACACGCCCGCAAGTTGAGCGATTCTTTGCCCTGGCTTCATTATGGACTTCCCAATACGACCTTGTTCATCGAAATCGGTCTCAGGCGTCATGGGAGAAGTTGGCGGATTTTAAAAGCGCATTTGCGGATGACAGGCTTAGGAGAAAAAAGAAGACGTATTTCTGATTGATTCCCTCGCGATTATCTTTCTGGTTCCAATAACTGGAGGGGGAGAGGTTTGGGAGGGGGGGGGGAGGGGGGCTGGGGCTGGGGGTTGGGGGGGTGGATCTTAAACAAATTGCTCTCTGTCTCTTCTCTCTCTTCTCTCTCTGTCTCCCTTTCCTTCTACACTTTCTGCAGTATTGGGTGGTCTGGCTCGAGTATTAGTCATCGTGATCACTCATCGGCTTCATACCCGCACAAGCTAGCTAACCACACACACACACACACACACACACACACACACACACACACACACACACACACACACACACACACATACACACACACACACACACACACACACACACACACACACACACACACACACACACACAGAGTTTCAGGTCGGACTGATCCATAATTATACGCCACACAATACCCACTGTTTAGAATAAGGAAAGAAACAGACAGACAGAAAGACCGACAACGAGAAAGAAAAAGAGCGAGAGTGTCAGTGCCAGAGATAGACAATGTATACTTCTTTTCCCTCCCCTTCCTTTATTTTTTTTCTTTACAAACGGTGCCATTGGTTCTTGTTTTCCACAGTGTGCTTATACTAATCTTCCATGTCGGCCTACAGGAGAGATACACAACGACAAGTACAGAACAGATAAGACACGTACAGACAAGTACAGAAGCAGATGATTTAAGAAACATCATCATAGTGGGAAGCTTCTTTTGCTCAGAATCGAAAGTTTCAACATTCTTGTATTTCCATACTGATATCACAAGAGGCAAAATAGGTATTTTAAGATGTACACCATTAGTAACGTCAAACCTGTTTTAGGATATTCGAACCTCTTTGCTGCTGCTTGAAATGTTAGCTAGTGATGAAATTCTTCTCGTCTCACTCTGTCTCTGGACTCGACCCGGTGCTCTATGTCGTTTTAGTCTATGAATAAATGTCGTTGCCTACCAGGAAGAAGTTAATTGAAGAACAAAGCTTCCTTCTTTAGAACAACCAAACTCGCACACTGTCGTAGGGTAGAAATTCACGCGTATTTCCCGTCGTGTGATAGTTGGTGAAGATGACTCCCCAATCCATTTAGTGTAACACCACATAGGGTAGAGAAATTCACGCGAATTCCTTTCCTGTGATACTGATACTGTATTTCGGTGGTCTCTCACCACCACCATCAACAAAAACGACACAGGACAGTCTCGGGTTGTACAGGCTGTGAGTGAACTTGGCTGCATGTTGCTCAACCGTCAAGTAGATTTGGGCCTTGGCTCGGTGGAGGCTGCAATGCTCGAGGGGATGAGTCCTGGATGTTATGTCTAAGACGAAAAAGACGGCATCCATGAGCTGGACAGAGCGGCACAGGTCACAATCTTCATACTGCGAACGGGACACTGTCAGCTCCTCTACCTTCTGAAGATATCTCATACTGACCAGAGCCCTTGTGGCACAGGCCCACAGACCTCCTCCCATATCCTGCAGTCCTGCCCCACCTTCGACGCTCTGAGACGCCAGGCATGGCCCAGCCCGGTGGAGCTCCAGGAGAAACTGTGGGGACCGGTGGGGTCTCTGCGACGGACCGCGGACTTCGCCGTCCTGACCGGACTGAAAGTCTAGCGTGGCCAGGGAACGCGGAAGAAGAAGAAGGATGTTATACCTGTCCGAGTGGGAGGTCCACATCGGTGTGGACTTCTGTCCACGTTATGACAACGTAACGGTCGGACACAGAATCAGAACTTGAATCAGTACAACTTTATTGACTCGGAAGAGAAATTAAGTGTGGAGAAGTCTGTGATACAGATTACAAGCAAAACAGTCACACACACACACACACACACACACACACACACACACACACACACACACATACACACACACCACACCACAACACACACACACACACACACTTATAAAAAAAAAGGGGGGGGGGGCTTCCCACCAACAAACACACACACACACACACACACACACACACACACACACACACGTGCGCTCGCGCATCCCGCCCGCATGCACGTACCCATGCACTCTTTTTTTTTGTATACACCATCGCCGCACAAGGCATCAAATACAAACACGGTAGTGAATCCAGTAGATGCATGTACTCCGACCTGTTTGATTGCCCAAGTGACGGGCGCAATAGCCGAGTGGTTAAAGCGTTGGACTGTCAATCTGAGGGTCCCGGGTTCGAATCACGGTGACGGTGACAGTGCCTGGTGGGTAAAGGGTTGAGATTTTTACGATCTCCCAGGTCAACATAAATTATGTGCAGACCTGCTAGTGCCTGAACCCCCTTCGTGTGTATATGCAAGCAAAAGATCAAATACGCACGTTAAAGATCCTGTAATCCATGTCAGCGTTCGGTGGGTTATGGAATCAAGAACATACCCAGCATGCACACTCCCGAAAACGGAGCATGGCTGCCTGCATGGCGGGGTAAAAACGGTCACACACGTAAAGTCCCACTCGTGTGCATACGAGTGAACGTGGGAGTTGCAGCCCACGAACGCAGAAGAAGAAGAAGAAGAAGATTGCCCAAGTGGAGTTAAACAAGGCTGTTGGTTGAGTCCCCAACTATTTTCATTTTTCATCAGTGAACTTGTTATAGAGCTGAGAAAAAAAAAGGGAAGACACGGCATACAGTTAATTCCAGGTGCTGTTGAAGTCTTTTCGTTACTGTTTGCTGATGACGTTATTTTTTTTTTTACTTTTTTTTAATTTTTATATCAGACACTGCTGTAGGGCTACAAAACAATTGGATGTACTAAACTTCGAGGCTGATAGATTAGATTTGATGGTAAATCTGGACAAAACGAATGTAATAGCCTTTCGAAGGGGAGGACATCTTTCAATCTACGAAAAATGGTTTTATAGAGACTGTGAGGTTAAAATAACGATTTCATTTAAATATTTGGGTCTTCCGTTCACAGCTAAGTTGAGTCTTCGAAGTGCATGGATGGAAAGTTGTAGAGAAGGAAAGAAGGTGGTAAAAAAAACAAAAAAACCAAAACACCTTAACTGTATCGAATTATCTCTGTTCTGGACACTGTTTGACTCACAAACTGAACCAGTTCTAACATACAGAGCAGAAATCTGGGGAATGTAAGATAATCAAGAAATGGAAAAAAAGTTCATCCATTTGCAATTAAAACGCTTACTTTCGGTGCCGTTGAAATCGTCCAATGAAATGTCATATGGTGAAACAGGTCGATATCCACCACATATAAAAACAATGATCTTCTCTTCGCTTCTTCTTCGTTCGAGGGCTGCAACTCCCACGTTCACTCGCATGTACACGGGTGGGCTTTTACGTGTATGACCGTTTTTACCCCACCATGTAGGCAGCCATACTCCGTTTTCGGGGTGGGGGTGGGGGCATGCTGGGTGTGTAGTTGTTTTCATAACCCACCGAACACTGACATGGATTACAGGATCTTTAACGTGCGTGTTTGATCTTCTGCTTGCGTATACACACGAAGGGAGTTTGGGCACTTGCAGGTCTGCACATATGTTGACCTGGGAGATCGGAAAAATCTCCACTCTTTATCCACTAGGCCCCGTTACCGAGATTCGAACCCTGGACCCTCAGATTGAAAGTCCAACACTTTAACCACTCCGCTATTGCGCCCGTCGAAAAACAAAAACAAAGATCAAAATTAATGTAGAAAACACTGACTAGATGAACACATCTCCCAATGACAAGAATAAGCAGGCAAGCTTATGAAATGCTGCTAAATCAGTTGAGAAAGAAAATTGGGCTTTTCTGTACAGAATGTTTAACCACTCGTGGCTTTTGGGTTCTCTGGGTGTGTCAGGGTGATAGCAATGAACGAATATGTGGAATATGTGGAGTGATGGCCTAGAGGTAACGCGTCCGCCTAGGAAGCGAGAGAATCTGAGTGCGCTGGTTCGAATCACGGCTCAGCCGCCGATATTTTCTCCCCCTCCACTAGACCTTGAGTGGTGGTCTGGACGCTAGTCATTCGGATGAGACGATAAACCGAGGTCCCGTGTGCAGCATGCACTTAGCGCACGTAAAAGAACCCACGGCAACAAAAGGGTTGTTCCTGGCAACATTCTGTAGAAAAATCCACTGCGATAGGAAAAACAAATAAAACTGCACACAGGAAAAAATATAAAAAATGGGTGGCGCTGTAGTGTAGTGACGCGCTCTCCCTGGGGAGAGCAGCCCGAATTTCACACAGAGAAATCAGTTGTGATAAAAAGAAATACAAATACAAATATTTCTTGCAGAATTCAAAGACAGATTAATTAATTCGTGCAAACAGGATTGGCATGCCCACACTGAAGAGTCAGAAAAAGACAATTGCTTCCTCTCTTTTAAGAGTAATTTTCAGATGGAAAAATACGTTAAAGTGATGACTATAAATTTCAGTAGCTCAAGGAAGCGTCACTGCGTTCGGACAAATCCATATACGCTACATCACATCTGCCAAGCAGATGCCCGACCAGCAGCGTAACCCAACGCGTTTAGTCAGGCCTTGAGAAAAGAAAAAAAAAAACAAGAGAGGCAAGGCCTTCAAGACTCACTTGTGATACACTTTTAAAAAAAAATCCAAGCTTTTTATGTATTGAATATAATTTCAAAATGTAATGTTTAAGATGAGAAAGATCAGTTTAAAGCAAATTAAGTCCCCTAGCATTAATTACAGAGTAAGTTCCCTTTTTTACACTCTGCACCAAAACGTTTGCAAAATAAATAAAACTTCCATGCTTAGCAAAAGAAGTTCCTGTTTGAACAAAAAATGATAAGAATGACTGCTCTAGCTGTTGGGTCAGAATATCAGATCAAAGTGCCAAGTTTAGAGAATACAAAAAAAATATAAATATAACAGTAAATGCAGTTTGCATATAATTAGGCTTCATTCTTTATTTTTTTGTGCCCATCCCAGAGGCGCAATATTGGTTTAAACAAGATGACTGGAAAGAACTGAATTTTTCCTATTTTTATGCCAAATTTGGTGTCAACTGACAAAGTAGTTGCAGAGAAAATGTCAATGTTAAAGTTTACCACGGACACACAGACACATAGACACACACACACACACACAGAGAGAGAGACAACCGAACACCGGGTTAAAACATAGACTCACTTTGTTTACACAAGTGAGTCAAAAAAGGCACTGAACCAACCTGGCTCGATTCAGACTAAGAACTTTAAGCCTGAATGCGAACAAAAAAAAATGGTTCTCTGCTGATTAGACTGCACGGTACCTTGTCCTATGTATGGTGCTTTAGCCGAAGATGAAATTTTTTATTTCCTTTTTTGTGTATAAATCCTATGAAGACATTCGAAAGAAATGCATAATTTTCAACGGAGAAAATTCAAGAAAATGAATATTACCAGTTTGATTTTAACAGCTGACGAAACGAGAATAAGATCACTTGCGAGATTTATCGCCTTAGCTTGGGATTGTCGGAAAAAGCAATTTACTTCAGAAGCCTTATGATTTTCGGGAAAACAAACAAACAAACAAACAAACGAACAAACAAAGAACGGTTTACTGATGTCAATATCACAACTTATATGAATGATTTTGTAGAACGTTGGATGGTCGAGGTGTGTCATAAGGTCTGTATTTGCATGTTTTGTATCAGGTGCTGTTAAGCCCTGATGTGTGCGTGTGAACGTGAACTGAGTGAACTGTCAGCATTCGTACCGGTGCATAGTAAATAGGATTCCGAAGGTAACGTTACAGATGCATTGCCTACATCCAGGCTACACTTTTAATTAATTAAGAATGTATGAATGTGATCTGTCGATGTTAACATTCATAGTTCTGTTTTATGTTGTTCTTCTTCTCCCCCCCCCACCCCCTCCCCTCCCCCCCCACCTCCCCCCCCCTTTTTTTTTTTTTTTTTTTTTTTTTTACTCCTAGCAACATGTTGATTTCTCTGTGTACCACAATTATTCCTTTGTTCATATATTGTTCCCATTGCCAAAAGTATGGTATGTCCGTGTCCGCGTCCGTGTCCGTCTCTGTCTGTCTGTCTGTCTGTCTGTCTCTGTTCCTGAGAAGTGCACAGAGCTCTAGACCTCACGAGTGCCTTACAAAAATGTTTCATCTTCATTATCATCATCATCATCATAATCATCATAGTCGTCGTCGTATTTATTGCTTTCTTTCTTTCTTTCTTTCTTTCTTTCTTTGTTGTTGTTGTTGTTAATGTTGTTGATATCACAATACACCATACAATACACACAATACACAAACTTTATTGTCTATACTTTGGTACAGAGATTTTCTTTTTGGCAGCAGCACATGTCCAACATAAGAAGAAAACAACAAACAACAAACAAATAAAATGAATTGAAAATAAAAAGATAAATTAAATGGCCCCAAATGGAAATAGCTATATACAAATATACAGATTACTGAAATTTACGTGCCTCTCCATTTCAGTCAGCCAAACCGCATTGCACATCTACCCACCCCCACCCCCCCACCCCACACACACACCACGCACACACACCACGCGCACTCATACGCACACATACACTCTCTCTCATCCCCTCTCTCTGTGTCTCTCTCTTCACAAGAAATGCAACTACAAATATCATCGTTCATTTAAAAATCATATATCACCAAAGACAAGAATTAAGCCAAAGAATGAAGCCAAAAGCCATCATTGTTTGCAGTCGGAGTCGTCGTTGTCGTCGTAGTAGTAATTGCAGTAGTAGTGGTAGTAGATGCTTATTATCATCATTATTAGTGATAGTAGTGGTAGCATTCATCATCATCATTATTATCATTATTATTATTATTATTTCAAATGTATTCTCATCAATTCCTTAGTCGAAATCAGTGTCTGAAAACATGATCATGGAACAACAGATGCGAATGTCCTTTTTTACGAAGTCCTTTAAGTAATTTCCTGTAACTGTATTTAGAGTTGTTTTGTTGTTGTTGTTGTTTTTCTTCCAAATTTCACCCACATTTTTACCCTCATTTGCCCAGTTTCTCCCAACCCTCCAATCATCCACATCTCCCACCCTTTCTAACCGATAATACTCAGATGTATTCATAAATACTTTAACAAAATGTCTTCAATCACCGATATGTGTGACGGGACATTAAACAAAATTCCTCCTCCTTTTTTACCCCTTGCCCACTGCTGACCATTATGACTATGAAGAATGAGGCCAGGAGATGAAATGATTAACAACTTCAAGTCAGTGCTGCTTATGCTACCGATTCAGCTAGCACACAGGTAAATAAAAGGTACATTGGAACAAACCCAGACACTTCCTCAAAAAACGGAAGCACCGGGCCTGTCCTTTTCGGTAGCGTAAGCGGCATTGACTTGAAGTTGTGTACCTTGTGAATGGAGAGAGTTACCACTCTTTACTATTTGTTAATCATTAATTTTATCTCCTGGCCCATTTTTTTGGTTAATTTCCGTTGAAAAACCACCGAGGCAACCATGTGTTTGTTCTGTATTGTCCATGTTTTCTGTGTGGCTTGTTCAAGATTAAAGAGGCTATGCCAGTCTTGAATAAAAGCTAATTTGTGTTTGCACATTTCTTCTGTCTTTGCTGCTGTGTGCACGTGTCAAATGATTGGTATAAGGATAGGTCCGGCGCGTCCCTGAAACTCCACTCTACCAATCCTTTTTTTTTTTGAGGAAGTGTCTGGGTTTGTTCTAATGTACCTTTTTATTTACCTGTGTGCTAGCTGAATCGGCAGCGTAAGCAGCATTGACTTGAAGTTGTGTACCTTGTGAATGGAGAGAGCTACCACTCTTTACTATTTGTTAATCATTATAACTATGGTTGACTGACAGTGAAGGGCAGTCACCCGAGTCAGTCTTAAGCTTGCAGGTCAGGATGTGAGTCACCATTCTCCATTTGGGGGACTGCAATACTTTTGTTCAGCTGAAGTCAATGCACTTCCTAAGGATACACAAAATGAAGCAACCGCCATTTAGAGAGAATGATACCACGCTTATATCGATTCTTTTCATCAGAGTTCGGCATTCGAGCGGTTTACTAACAGACGGTGCAAGATCGGCAACTCAGGAATAAAGGTACTAATAAGGATGAGGCGTAGACACTGGGGGGGAAAAAGTGCACAGAACTGGCCCGAG
Source organism: Babylonia areolata (assembly GCF_041734735.1). Taxonomy (NCBI): domain Eukaryota; kingdom Metazoa; phylum Mollusca; class Gastropoda; order Neogastropoda; family Buccinidae; genus Babylonia; species Babylonia areolata. Next base: position 18,473,228 of record NC_134877.1, on the reverse strand, counting down.
TTTTTGCAATAGAGAACACACACCGAGATGCGGAAATGCTTGTGTGCTGAGACGTATTTCTATGGCAACACAGAATCAACAACAATGTTTATTTGCCTTTTCCTCTCTTTTTTTCCCTTCCTTTCCTTGATCGAGTTCCTCCTCCCCAACCCCCCCCCCCCCGCCCCCCCCCCCCACCACCTCCCTCGCATCATCTGCGTCGTTCCAGTGGCATTTACTCCCACATTGCTCATAGTTCCACGTTCTCCCATACACATCCATGCCCGGGCTCGCCCGTTACGGTCCCAGCGCCGGCAGTCCACCGTGAACTATCGTTGTCGGGTCGCCAGGAGGCCACTTACCAGAGGAGATCCTGCACTGTTGGCTGCTAAGTTACTTCGGTGGTGTTCAGGAGCGCCTTTTCTGATTTAACGTACTTTGGAAAAAAAACCTATTATGCCCCCTTCCGAACACAATAGCTTATATTAGTCACGGAGCCAAACTGAGTGAGCCCCCCCCCCCCCCGCCCCCCCTCCCCCAACCCCTCGCGCCAACCGCTTTCACTAGCACTCCTGAGAATCGTTTACATGCTAATAAATAGATATTTGTTTCTCTATATTCTCGAGTTTATTCATACCCCAAACTACATATGCATGCAACAGATCAGGCTGTACCTTTAAATCAAATATTTTGAAAAGTACTGCATATGACATTTCTTTATACTTTTGAAAAGCTTGAGAGAGAGAGAGAGAGAGAGAGAGAGAGAGAGAGAGAGAGAGAAACAGAGAAACAGAGAAACAGAGAGAGAGAGACAGAGAGAGAAAGAGACACAGAGAGAGACACAGAGAGAGACAGAGAGAGAGAGAGACAGAGAGCGAGCTTTTATTTGTTATGGGAATTTATTATTTCTTTGTTTCTTTTTCTGTTTCTTCGTATACTTCTTCGTCTTCTTCTTCTTCGTGTGTGTGTGTGTGTGTGTGTGTGTGTGTGTGTGTGTGTGTGTGTGTGTGTGTGTGTGTGTGTGTGTGTGTGTGTGTGTGTGTGTGTGTGTGTGTGTGTGTGTGTGTGTGTGTCGTGTGTGTGTGTGTGTGTTCGTGTGTGTATGTATATATATATATATATGTGTGTGTGTGTGTGTGTGTGTGTGTGCGAGTTTTGAGTGAAGAAAAAGTAGTCTGATTTCAAAAACTGATAACTGTTTGAACGTGTTGTGTGTGTGTGTTTGTGGGCGTGGGAGGGGTGGGGGCTGCCGCGCTTACCTTTGCATTGTGTTTGGAACCTTGGAAATCATGACAGCGAAACTATCTCACACCCTTGTCACTTAGTTTCCCAGTGTGTTCGGGTGGCCAGAAGCACGAGTGACTGATAGAAAAGGCGGCACTACAAGGGCATCCAGGAGTCATGACCTGGGTGCGGCCCGGCCCCCTTAGAGTGTAAGGAGTTAAGGACCGAAACACTTGACTGAGGGGGATGGGGGGCGGGGGGGGGGGGTTCTTCTCTGAAGACCTTGTACTGTCCAGCTCTCCCTAGAGTTTCTTATCACCCTTTCAGCTGTGTTGCGATTCAAACATCATTTTGATGCACCTCCGTTTTCAGTAAACATTATTCTTTTGGAGGGTTGGAGAGTGGGGTGCTAGGGGTGGTGGTGGGGGGGTGGGGGGTGGGGGGCATGGGGGAGTGGGAGGGTTAAGTTCCAATACACTCTCTGTCTAGAAGCTCACTTGCACAACCGCCGCTTTCTGTCTCTGTCTCTGTCTCTGTCCCTCTTTCTCTCTCTGTCTCTGTCTCTCTCTGAAAAGTCAGGTTTTAAACAAATCGCATATTGTACACAGCAGCCAATTTTACGTGCCTTTGATCTTTAATTTAATCTTGTGTTTGTGTGTGTTGTGTGTGTGTGTGTGTGTGTGTGTGTGTGTGTGTGTGTGTGTGTGTGTGTGTGTGTGTGTGTGTGTGTGTGAAGCATAACCTTGCACAATTATTGGTCCTATGCATTCGTTACATTTTTTTTTTCGTTATCAAAAAAAACAAAAAAACCCAAAAATCCTATTTCCATCAACGCGTTATTTTGTTGCTACATGACGACGATGTCCCTGAAATCATATGAATATATTATAAACCAAGCTTACAAAAGGAGGAGTAGAGACCAATGGGCCATGCAAGTTTGATATCCTTCATGCCGGTGACGGGGGAGCTGCCGTTGACTTTGCTCAACAGAGCGGTAACGTTGCCTCCGACCCGGAGCGGGGTGGAGAGGGGGTGGGGTGGAGGGGAGGGGGGGGGGGGAAGGAGTTCACGGCGTTGGCTCGCCTGGCCCGGTGTAAGGGAATCAAACTACCCCCCCCCCCCTCCACACACACACACACACACACACACGTATACACGTGCTGGTGTTTTTGTTTTTTTGTTTTGTTTGTTTGTTTGTTTCGTTTTTGTGTGTGTCTAACTTCGAATGGCTTATAGTTCTAGGATCATTTGTAGCTTGTCAAAATTGACCCCCCCCCCCCCCCCCTTCCCCCTACCTAGGTGAGATAACTCTCCTTCTCCGGGTTAAATCAAGGTATTGAAAGAAGAAGGGACGGGGGAAGCCTTGGTGGGTAAAATCCAACTGGGGGCTAGTGACCAGTTCTGCACAGTTGGAGTTTATTCCCTGGGGTCATTCCAACCTGGTCTTCATAGATCGCGGGCCTCATCTGGTGCTGGCCAGATTTGAGCCCGGGGTAAAAAAAAAAAAAAAACAGCAACAAAAACAACGGGGGTACAAATAGGCCACTACACCGGCATTTAGGCTTTCGTATCGATTTGCTGGAAAGATGATGTGGTGGTTTGGGTGCTGCTGGGGGCGGGGGTGGAGGTGTGTGTGTGTGTGTGTTGGGGGGTGGGGGGGGAGGGTAGAGAGGAGGGCGTGGAGAGGAGGAGGTGGAAGAGGATGGGGAAAGATATCAAAGGGACAGGACGAGGAGAATACGGAGGAGAGGATCTAGGACAAGAACGAGGAGAAGGAGAAGGAGAAGGACAAGATGAAGGACAAGAGAAGAGTGAGGAGAGGAGGAAGAGGAATGTGATTATGCGGAGGAATGAGGATGACAACGACGATGAGGAGGAGGAGGAGGATCACGAGGAGAGGGAAGGAGTCGGAAAAATGAGTGGACGAAGTGAAGAGAATGGGAATATGGATCAGAAGAGGAGGAGGAGGAGGAGGAAGAGGATGCTGGTGATGCGGAGGATTGAGGATGACGACGAGGACTAGGAGGAGGAGAGGAAGAAAGATAATGGAAAGGGGAGATGAGGAGGAGGAGGAGGAGGAGGATGAAGAGGAGATGAGGAAGCAAAGAGAAAGGAAAAGGAAGGCCAGGAAGAAGGAAGAGGAGGAGGATGGTGATGTTGCAGAGGACGGTTTGAGAAGGATGACAGTTTTTTTTTCAGTTTTCAGTAGCTCAAGGAGGCGTCACTGCGTTCGGACAAATCCATATACGCTACACCACATCTGCCAAGCAGATGCCCGACCAGCAGCGTAACCCAACGCGCTTAGTCAGGCCTTGAGAAAAAAACAAAAACCAAAAAAACAACAACAAACAAAAAAACAAAACAAAAACAAAAACAAAAAAACCCAAAAAACTACCAGTACTAATAATATGTATAAGGCGCAAAAACTTGATGAAGTCAGCTATAAGCGTATATAAATAAATTAATTAATTAATAATTATGATATAAAAAAAAAGTAATAGTAGTAAAAGGATGACAATGAGGAGGAAGTCAAAGGAAGAGGAGGATGAAGAGGAGGAGGTAGATGAAGATGATGTTGATGATGCGGATGACGGTTAGTGAAGGATGACAACGAGAAAGAGGAAAAGGAGAAGGAGGTGGATGAAGAGGAGGGGCAGGAGGAGGAGGAGGAGGAGGACGACGGTTCGAGAAGGATGTGGAGGAGATGGTAAAGAATGATGATGTCAACGAGGAGTAGGAGGAAGAAGATGAGGAGGAGGAAGATGATGGTGATGATGCAGAGGACGGTTTGAGAAGGATATGGAGGAGATGGTAAAGAATGATGATGACAACGAATGGAGGAAGAAGATGATGGTGATGATGCAAAGCACGGTTCGAGAAGGATGTGGAGGAGATGGTAAAGAATGATGATGACAACGAATGGAGGAAGAAGATGATGGTGATGATGCAAAGTACGATTCGAGAAGGATATGGAGGAGATTGTGAAGAATGATGATGACAAAGAGGAGTAGGAGGAAGAAGATGAGGAGGAGGAAGATGATGATGATGATGCAAAGCACGGTTTGAAAAGGATATGGAGGAGATGGTAAAGAATGATGATGTCAACGAAGAGGAGGAGGAAGATGAGGAGGAGGAAGATGATGGTGATGATGCAAAGCACGATTTGAGAAGGATATGGAGGAGATGGTAAAGAATGATGATGTCAACGAAGAGGAGGAGGAAGATGAGGAGGAGGAAGATGATGGTGATGATGCCAAGCACGATTTGAGAAGGATATGGAGGAGATGGTAAAGAATGATGATGTCAGCGAAGAGGAGGAAGAAGATGAGGAGGAGGAAGATGATGGTGATGATGCAAAGCACGATTTGAGAAGGATATGGAGGAGATGGTAAAGAATGATGATGACAACGAGGAGGAGGAGGAGGAGAAGGAGGAGGAAGATGGGGAGGAGGAACAGGAGAAGGAGGAGGAGGAGTATGGTGAGGATGTCAAGGGCAGATCGAGACTGATGTGGAAGAGAATTGTAATATAGGACATACAGGACAGGACAGGGCAGGGCAGCGCAAGACAGGACAGGACAAGACAGGACCATACAGGAGAGGATGGAGCAGGACAGGACAGGACAGGACAGGACAAAGTAAAGACTGGAGAAAGGAGAGCAGGACAGGAAAGGATAGGTTAGAGAGAGAGGAGGGCTGGACAGAGCAACACAGGACGGGACAAGACAGGACCATACAATACAGGACAGGGCAGCGCAAGACAGAACAAGACAGGACAGGACGGGACAAGACATGACTACAAAGGACAGGAGATGACAAGACAAGACCACGCAAGACACGACCATACAGGACAGAACAAGACAGGACCTTACAGGACAGGACAGGACAAGACATGACCTTACAGGACTACACAGGACAGGACAGGGCAGGACAAGACAAGACCTTACAGGACAGGACCAGACAGGACCTTACAGGACAGGACAGTGCATGACAGGACTACACAGGACAAGACGGGAACTTACAGGACAGGACAAGACAGGGCCTTACAGGACAGGACAGGACAATACAGGGCCTTACAGGACAGGACAGGACAATACAGGAACTTATAGGACAGGACAATACAGGACCTTACAGGACAGGACAGTGCATGACAGGACTACACAGGACAGGACAGGACCTTACAGGACAGGACAGTGCATGACAGGACTACACAGGACAATACAGGACCTTACAGGACAGGACAGTGCATGACAGGACTACACAGGACAGGACAGGACCTTACAGGACAGGACAGTGCATGACAGGACTACACAGGACAATACAGGACCTTACAGGACAGGACAGTGCATGACAGGACTACACAGGACAGGACAGGACCTTACAGGACAGGACAAGACAGGGCCTTGCAGGACAGGACAGGACAAGACAGGAACTTACAGGACAGGACAAGACAGGACCTTACAGGACATGACAGTGCATGACAGGACTACACAGGACAAGACAGGAACTTACAGGACAGGACAAGACATGACCTTACAGGACATGACAGCGAATGACAGGACAGCACAAGACAGGACCGGACAGGACAAGACAGGACAGCACAAAACAGGGCAGGGCAGGACAAGACAGGACAGCACAAGACAGGACCGGACAGGACAAGACAGGACAGCGCAAGACAGAGCAGGACCATACAGGACAGGACAGCACAAAACAGGGCAGGGCAGGACAGGACAGGACAAGAGAGGACCATACATGACAGGACAGCGCAAGACAGGACAGGACAACACAAGACAGGACCATACAGGACAGGACAGCGCAATACAGGACAGGACAAGACAGGACCATACATGACAGGACAGCGCAAGACAGGACAGGACAAGACAGGACCATACAGGACAGGACAACACACGAGAGGACAGGACAAGACAGGACCATACAGGACAGGACAGGACAAGACAGGACCATACAGGACAGGACAACACACGACAGGACAGGACAAGACAGCACAAGACAGGACAGCACAAGACAGGACCAAACAGGAGAGGACAGAACAGCGCAAGACAGGACAACACAGGACAGGACAGGGCAGGGCAGGGCAGGACAGGACAGGACAGGACAAGACAAGACAAGACGGGACAGGATAATATAGGACAGGACAGGATCATACAGGACAGGGCAGGACAGGACAGGACAGGACAGGACAAGAGTGGACAAGACAGGACAAGACAAGACAGGACCATACAGGACAGGAAAGGA
>NC_134877.1:18456770-18461770 GCF_041734735.1 Babylonia areolata | reverse complement strand
TGTCTGTCTGTCTGTATGTGTGAGAGGGAGAGGGAGACCGACAGACAAAAGACTTCCCATAAGCATAGCTTTGAAATTAACCTCTTTTTCTTTTATAAACTGTTTAAACTATTTCTGTCGCATTTCCTCCTTTGTAAATATATGTGTGTGTTTGTGTGTGTGTGTGTGTGTGTGTGTGTGTGTGTGTGTGTGTGTGTGTGTGTGTGTGTGTGTGTGGCACTCCAGTTTGAGCAACGATCCTTAATTTGTTGTTGCTGTTGTTGTTGTTTTTTGTTTGTTTTTTTTAGTTTGTTTGGTTGGTTGGTGGGTTTTTTTGTTTTTTTTTTTGTTGTTTTTTTGTTTTTTTTAGTCTCTCCAGTGACAAAACGGAAAGGCCTATAAAGGGTACAGCGAAAGAGGCACTTTGTGGAACTGTTTTTCAGGCACGTGAAAAGACTCTCTTTTAAATAGAGCCTTCGACGCGCTGTGTGAAGATTTGGTCTTGCTTTGACAGCTATCTGACGGCTCCATGGTCGGCTTGGCTATACAAACACACACACACACACACACACACACACACACACAAAGAAAGGAAAAAAAAGAAAAAAAAAAGGTTTGATGAAGAGGAAATAGCGGTTTGGGGTGGGAGAAGAAGAATAAGAATGAGGAGGGTGGGGGTTGTGGGGGTCAGGGGGAGGGAGGGAGGGATCTAAAAAAGCCACATGTTCATACCCACCGAAACAGCGAATCAGAACCTCACATTAATTTGTTGGGACTCGTGCATAGATGAAGTAGCCTTCATTGAGGAGGAACTCTGCACAGGAACGTAAAAAAAAAAAAAAAAAAAAAAAAAAAAAAAAAAACCTTTGGCGATTCAAGTCCATGTACCACACACACACACACACACACACACACACACACAAAAGGAGGTCTGGAGAACTGCCCTATTGAAATGTTTCGTCGTCGTCGTCGTTGTCGTTGTTGTTATATAACAATTTATTATTATTATTATTATTGTTATTATCATCATCATCATCATTGTTGCTCTTGTTGTTCTTGATATCGTTATGACCATAGAAATTATCATCATCATCATTTTTATTAATATCATTAATCATCATTCTGTTGATGACAACATTAATAAAATCAAATGTTGAAAAAAATGAAATAAAATAATAATAGGCAGTAGCAGCAGTGGTAGTAGTAGTAGTAGTAGTAGTAGTAGTAGTAGTAGTAGTAGTAGTAGTAGTAGTAGTAGTAGTGGTAGTAATAGTAGTCGTAGTAGTAAAAACACAACAGCTTGGTCAAACTCCTCCCCCTCCCCCCCCCAAAAAAAAAACAAACACAAAAAAAAACAAAAACAAAAAAAAACAAAAAAAAAACAAGACCAAAAAAAAACAAACAAAAAAAAACAACCGAATCAAAGAAACATTATAAGAACAAAACAACAACAACAACAACAACAACATTGTAACAGAGCACAGATAGAAAGATCCAAACATTTATGAAATAGGATGATTCGGGGGACCGCGAGAGAAGATGAGGAAAAAGGGAAGAACAAGAAGAACAAGAAGAAGAGAAAGAAGAAGAAGAAGATTCTCGGGAGTCAGTAAGCCAAGGGTCATATGGTTTAAATAATCTTTAATTATTCAACAATACACATGATTACAATGCAATGAATGACAAAAGAGCATCAACAAGCTTAACTCTCTCCATACGAACGGCGAAAGAGACGACGTTAACAGCGTTTCACCCCAATTACCATCATCAAAATATTGCAAGCGGAAGGCTCTTATACTGAAGAATTGAATGTTGACAAAGAATACCACAATTCTGACGACGGAAGCTAAAGGTTGGGTCATTCAGACACCCACTGGACATCCGAGGGGTCTGTGTAGAGGAGAAGAGAGGACTGGCCGTACTGAGTGAGTTAAAGCTTATACTGTGCTCACAACGTTGCACTTCAATTTCATCATGACGGCTGATGAACCATATTATGACTTGTATCAAATAACATTCATAAACAGTAAGTAATGAAATAATGAAATGAAACAAATAAACAAACAGTACATAATATAGTAAAAATAATGCTAATATCAATATTAACATGAGATTAAACTTATTATCACCAGAGTAGTTGGCCTAATAGAAGAAAAACACGAAGAAGAAGAAGAAGAAGAAGAAAATTTAGAAGAATGGTGGGTTAAGGTGGTCATATCCATCAAATCTTTGGGGGGGGGGGGGGGACGGGGCTAGATCTATGAACAATGGTTAGGGAGAAGGGTGGGAGAGAAGTAGTAGAAGGGAATGAATGAATGAATGAATGAATGAATGAAAGAATCTTTATTTTCCGAACGGTGAAGACATTAGCACTTTGGCCGACTTACACATCTGCCGTTGTTCTAAGAGACACACAAACATGTTGCGTACATATAATTTAGGTAGTTATACTTAATACTAAATACATGTATAATGTACGAGTATAACACAGCGTCAAACTGAGAGACACAACATCGCTCACATCTGTACGAAACGGAAGCGAGTAACACACACACACACACACACACACACACACACACACACACACACACACACACACACACACACACACACACACACACACACACACACACACACACACACACACACACACACACACACACACACACACACACACACACACAAGGGACAACAGGACAGACAACCAGAGAGCAAAAGGGCCGGAGAAGAAGGGAGGGGATGGTTTGAAGGGAGGGAGGGAGGGGGGGGTGGGAGGGAGGGGGGTTGGGTAGGGGGTGGGGGAGGAAGAGGGTGGTGAGTGGGAGGGAAGAGGGAGGGGGTGTGAAGGGGTGGAGTTGGGTGTTGGGGGGGGGGGGGGGGGCGGGGGGTTTAAACACCATGGGTATTCTTTCTTGTTGGGTGGTGGCGGCAACTGTGTTGTCCTCCACTTCTCTTGTGGGTGTCCATCACTTTTTGGCTAAGGGCTGATAATCGTCAACGTTTATTGTTCACTGTGTGTGTGGGGGGGGGAGGGGGGTGGCGGGGGGGGGGGGAGGGGGAGAAGAGTGGAGGAGGGGGCGGAGGGGGTGGTGGTGGTGGTGGTGGTGGTATTGGTGGTGGTGGTAGCGGGGTTGGTGGTGTGGAGTTTTAAAAAAAGTCGACTTGTCTGTTGTGTAGTTGAAGGGTGACGGGACGGGGTCGGGGGTAGGGGGTTGGGGTGGGGGGGGGGTTGAGGAGGGAGGGGGGGGGGAGGAAAAACAGAAAAGGTAGAAAACTACCAAAAATGCATTACTAACATGGAGTTGTTTTTTTTAATTTAACAGTAACAATTCAATAATGATAACAATAATTAGCGCGCGCGCGCTTGTGTGTGTGTGTGTGTGTGTGTGTGTGTGTGTGTGTGTGTGTGCGTGTATGTGCGTATATGTGTGTGTGTGTGTGTGTGTGTGTGTGTGTGAACTGGACATGTGTGTGTGTGTGTGTGTGTGTGTGTGTGTGACCTGGACATGTGTGTGTGTGTGTGTGTGTGTGTGTGTGTGTGTGTGTGTGTGCGTGTGTGACTTGGACAGATGTGTGTGTGTGTGTGTGTGTGTGTGTGTGTGTGTGTGTGTGTGTGTGTGTGTGTGTGTGTGTGTGTGTGTGTGTTTATGTGCTTACGGACGTCCGTGCGTGCGCTTATGCGTGTGTGTGTGCGTGCGTGTATACGCGCGCACGCGCGTGCGTGTGTGTGTATGTGTGTGCGTGCGTGTTTTGATCACTGTGGTGAAGGGCTGATAATTGTTACTCTTCATTGTCCTGTAGCAGAGAGTGGTAGTGAGGAGTTTTAATGGACGACTTGTCTGTTGTTGGCTTGGAGGGTACCGGACGGGTGTTCCACCCTCCCTCCTACCCGCCCTTCCCTCCTTTTTGTGTACAGCTGTTAAGTTTTAGAGGGAAACGGTGTGTGTGTGTGTGTGTGTGCGCGCGAGCGCGCGCGCGCGAAGGGTTCATCCGTGTGTGAGCTCTCACGATTTTTGTGTCAGTTTGTCTCCATTGATAGCTTCTTTCCCTGACTTCCCCCCGTCTTTCATCCTAAAACCGGTCCAAACAGAATATGAATATGAATATTCTGGTTAGGAAACGATGGCAACAACAACAAGAACAACAACATCAACAGCAGCAGCAGCAGCAGCAAGAACAAGAATAACAACAGGACACATCCTTTAAATACCCTAACAAATTCAGGTACATGTAGGGAAATCATGCTAGATTCAATATGATGACGATGATGATGATAATTGTGGTGATGGTGGTGGTGGTGGTGGTGGTAATGATAAAGGAAAACAAACGGAAAAGAATAACAATGAATAAAAGAAGATAACAGACTAACACCTACAATTACAATCCTGCCAATACTGGCAGTGGAAACACACAGAGATAATAACCAAAATCACATTGCAAGATGTACGTAAAAAGAGACATGCACCAAAAAAGAAAGAAGTGATTTTACACACACACACACACACACACACACACACACACACACACACACACACACACACACACACACACACACACACACATATATATATATATATATATATATATATATATATATATATATATATATATATATGAAAAAAAAATATATAGACACACAGCTTTTTTCAAGTGTTCTGTACTCCCATTTGACACCACATTACCTTGGGTTTGCAATATTCTGGTTTTTCTTGACACAAAGGAACAAAGATACTAGAAATGCCTATAAGTTATCAAGCCAATAATTGTACACACAGAGAAAAAAATAAAATACAGACATAGAAAAATAAAATACAGACATAGAAAAAGTACATGAAAATATTTGCACCGAACCTGTACATCCCTTCCTCGTTGCACTGAACGACCCTGAACTAGTTTACTATAGGTGTACAACATGTATCTTAACTCACTCAGTACGGCCAGTCCTCTCTTCTCCTCTACACAGACCCCTCGGATGTCCAGTGGGTGTCTGAATGACCCAACCTTTAGCTTCCGTCGTCAGA
>NC_134877.1:18434270-18451770 GCF_041734735.1 Babylonia areolata | reverse complement strand
TGTTGTTGTTGTTGTTTTCTCCACATCTCCCAGATAATGTTGTTGTTGTTGTTGTTGTTGTTGTTGTTTTCTCCAGATCTCCCAGATAATGTTGTTGTTGTTGTTGTTGTTGTTGTTGTTTTCTCCAGATCTCCCAGATAATGCTGTTGTTGTTGTTGTTGTTGTTTTCTCCAGATCTCCCAGATAATGTTGTTGTTGTTGTTGTTGTTGTTGTTGATTTCTCCAGATCTCCCAGATAATGCTGTTGTTGTTGTTGTTGTTGTTGTTTTCTCCAGATCTCCCAGATAATGCTGTTGTTGTTGTTGTTGTTTTCTCCAGATCTCCCAGATAATGCTGTTGTTGTTGTTGTTGTTGTTGTTGATTTCTCCAGATCTCCCAGATAATGTTGTTGTTGTTGTTGTTGTTGTTTTCTCCAGATCTCCCAGATAAACAGATTTACCGACCTGCTAGCGTAGTGTCACAAAATTCTCCTAGTGCAAATACCAGATCATGATCAATAATTATTGCGCGTGTTAAAGACCCCGTGATCCAGTGATCATAAGAGATACTGAAACAGGAACACACCCAGCTTGCACATCCCTGAAAATAAAGTGTGACAGCCATAACAGAACGGTGGCCAAGTGGCAAGAGCGTCCGGCAAGGAAGCCAGTGTCCTGGGTTCGAATCCCGTACGGACCAGCTCTTATACTGACCCCAAATTCCCCGTATCCGTTAGACCTTGAGTGGTTGTCTTGGGGGTTCTAATATTTCAGTTGAGACGATACTGAAGCCGAGTTCCCATGTATAGCATGCACTTGACCAACACACAACAACCCACGGCAACAACAGAGTCGCCCCTGGCAGACTTCTTCTCTCGAAAATTCAACTTTGATGGTGATAGACCTACATTTATTTACTCGCTGTCAGGAAAACAACAACAACAACAACAACAACAACAACAAAACGACAAAAAACAATGAGTGTCGCTATGCTGTGGCGACACACTCTCCACAGGGAGAACGAGTCTGCTTTGCATAAGAAAAAAAAAACAACAACCCTCATGACAAGAATGTTACATACCACACTACACCACACAACACAGCACAGCATAGCACAGCACAGCATAGCACAACACAACTCAGCACAGCACAGCAGAACACAGCACGACCCGACACGACACAACCAAACACACGACGGGGTATGAACTATCATGTACGCCCAAAGCTCACGTCCACACACGGATAAAATCATTGGAACTGCAGCCCCAGGAGCCAGTTGCATTGCTCGGACGGAAGAGCCTAGTATGGTCGTAACCCGTTACTAGCTGTGTGTAGCATGGAACTGACCAATCGCGTAGTTCGGTCAACGCAGGCATTTAGTCACGTGTAACTGTCAAAAAGTTAGAACCAAGCAATGCAACTGGCACCACTGGAACGCAAAAGAGTAAGAAGTAAGTACGATGTATATAGGCCTAAATCAGCTGATTAATTGAAGCTGCATGCAGCTTAATATCATGCCTCAAGGAGAAGAAACAGTTGTCTGGACGCGTCAGCAAAAGCTCTTCTCGAAAGCACCTGCTTCTGACCCATTTCATGCTTCTTATTAAATAGATAAATGAATAAATAAATAAATAAATTTTAATTAATCAATCAATTAACTAATCATTTGTTTGTTTGTTTGTTTGCTTGTTTATTTATTATTTTTTATTGTTTGTTTATTCATTCACATGTTTCTTTTGCACTCATAAGATATTGAGTAAAGCAACATCCACCCATGTACCTTTTGGAATATACTAAGAGACAAGGCTTTTAAACTCCTTTTAATGAAAAAAAAAAAATCAATCTCTGGCCAGGCCCGAGTGATACAGACACCTGCATTCTTGGTAAGGAAATTTGAACAATACTTAGAAAAAAGAAAAGAAAAAAATGAGCAGATGACACTCAGATGTATGTTCCCGGACTCCCCACAAAAGTTGAAACCGGCCGGCCACAGGTCGATGAATCACACAATGAATTTTTTGTTTGTTGGGTTTTGTTTGTGTTGTGTGTGTGTGTGTGTGTGTGTGTGTGTGTGTGTGTGTGTGTGTGTGTGTGTGTGTGTGTGGTTTTGTTGGTGGTGGTATTTTGTATTTTACACCGTTGCCCTCAGAATCACCATTCTTTCAGAATAAATGTAGACATGATGAAACCTCTCTGTCTCATCAACACCACAAGCCGTGTTGTAACTAAGGATGGAAAATAAATGGTTTTTACTAAGCCAGCTTCCATGGGACAAAAAAAATAAAAGGCCATCGTATCGGACCAGTGACGTGAAACATGTGAACCCCATTCAGTGCGTACGTAGGCCTATCATTTATTGGTTGATTTGTTTTTGGTTTTCGTTTGTGTGGTCTGTTCATCTCTTACCTCGAGTGGAGGGCGTCATGGGCTCAGAAGGGCGAGCTAGACACGGACCAGACGATGGAATATCGTTCATCAAATAGGGGAGATACAGTCCACAGGGTTCATCCAACATCGTTCATTCAGATCAGCTGTACTGTCTGTCTATTATGGACTCCGTTGATTCCAGGACGTCTTTGCCATTAAAGTCTGAAAAGGAGGATGTCGCCAAGTTGTGGTTGGTGTACGATGGACATACGTTTCTTCTTCTTCTTCTTCTTCTTCTTCTTCTTCTTTTTCTTCTCTGTCTGTCTGTCTGTCTCTCCCTCCCTCCACCCCCCCCCCCCCCCTCCTCTCTCTCTCTCCAGTCTCCCAGTAAACTGTTGAAATGATTTGGATCAGTTTTGACAGGCAATGTTGTAAAAATTGTAAAAGTTTCCTCAATGTTAGATATCAAATCCTTTTACCCATCTTTATCTCTCTCTCTTTTTTTTCAGGGTCACTATTTCGGGAAAGGTTAGTAAAATACATTTATTTGCTTTTCTTTAAGCTGCTCAGGTCACCTTTTTGACGATTAAAGCACAGGTACAATACCAAGACCTTTTAAGCAAGAAAGACAGACTGAGACGAAGGAATATAAATACAAATACGAATGTTTATTCAGATTAACCCTTTCACCGCCAAGCTCGCATTTATGCACAGGCGTGGTAGAGGACCCATGTCCATGAAAGGTGACCGTTCATTGGTCTGTTATCCATGAACATACTGCTCTTAATGTTCTGTGGTTGGATAGGCCATATTTTCAATACATCGCAAGGGTAATCCCCAGCTATTCTTAGCCACTGTCTTTCCTGTGTTTAAACCACAAGGGAATTTTGTACTCTAAATTGATTGGCGGTGAAAGGGTTAAGACCTTGGTCCAACTGACACCGAAGAGGTTCATACACATGTAACACAAGATACAAAAAAATATGACAGATTTTCTGGTAATAATTCGAAACTTTTAAAAAATGAAGAAGAAAAGTTTAGAAGCAAATGCATCATGTAAATATTTAAGAAGTCACACTATGCAGTCTCTTTTGTGCTTCACAAATGTAAATAGCTGAATTACACAGTGTTTTCATTCCTCGTTGATAATAGTCAGATAAGCCTGAAATTACATGGGTCGGAATAATACTTTAGCTGGATAAATTTCAATCTAAGATCAAATAAAATAAGACAAAAAATTAACTTCGTCTTCCTTGGATATATTATACAAACTTTGCGTTATAGTCGTGTAATTTCAGGAGCAGGAAAAATAAATAGCAGCACAACCATTTTGTTCTTGTTATTTTTGTTATATTCAGTCTCTTCTGATTTTTGCAGGTCCTTTTTTATGCTCTTTTTTTTTCTCTAAACAGCACTGTGCAAATAAGTGAAGAAGATAAGATAGGGGCATGAAAGGATATGTTACTCCCTCGGTCAGTTTGATAACTGAATGCGAAACATTGATAAAGGTTTTTATTTACTTTACAAGACCAAATAAAAAGTCAGAGATCAGTATGTCCTGAAATTTACCAATCCTTGATTGTGGACTGTGTCATACGAAGAAGAAGAAGAAGATTATGTTAAAAAAAAGAACAAAAATTATACATTATCTATTATATTAGATATCACATTATTATATATTATCAAACGGATTTGATATCTAACATTGAGGAAATTTTTACAACTTTTTCAACATTGCCTGTTCGATAGTTGTAGGACTCCCCACAGTTTTATTTCAAAGATCTTCCTGGACTAAATGCTGTACTGTTGAACAAGTGTCAAATAGATTATCAGTAAAAAGTAATCAGATTTAACCCAAAAGACTACACAGATAGATTCAAATGACTAGCCCACCACCACCATCACCAACAACAACGACAACAACAACAATCCAAATCACTACACCTTTTTTCCAGTCGGGATGATACCCCCACCCTCCCACACACACACACAACACACACACACACACACACACACACACACACACACACACACTCCCCAACCCTTCCCATTATCCCTCCACACACACACACACACACACACACACACACACACACACACACACACACACACACACACACGCATGACTCTGCCAACCTCTTCCAGACGAAGAACCACACAAGAGAGTAACCCCCCCCCCCCCCCCACCTCACCCCAACCACCACACCCCATCCCCGAAACTTTTACCACCACCCCACACTCTTCCCTCCTCCCACCTTCTTTCACTTCCGCCTCCTCCTTCCTTCCGCCGCCCCCCTCTCTTTCTCTCCCCGCCCTCGCTCTCCCGTTAAACACTTCCTAACGAGTGCATTCCCTTGGGCCGATACAAGACTAATCTCGCAGGTAGCCCGCCTGACACGTGAGACGTCCGCGGTGGCGCGGTGGTGCGAGGTTTTCATTGGACGGGCGGCGGCCGAGTCGAAGACAAGTGTTTGCGGGCCCGCCATTGCCCTGTCGTCAATCGGAGCTGGCCGTGACAGCAATAAACAGCGGCCTGTTAATTAACGGGCCCAGATGCGTCAGCCCTTGATTGGAAATCAATGAACGGAGATGCCTCCCCACCTCCATCCGTCCATCCATCCATCCACCACCACCACCACCCCCCTCTTTCCCTCCTCCACCTCTATCTATCTCACCCCTAACACACACACACACACACACACATTCTCTCTCTCTCTCTCTCTCTCTCTCTCTCTCTCTCTCTCTCTCTCTCTCTTTCGTCCTTCCCAATTCTAGGCCTTCTTCCCCCCATTCATCTTCTTTTCGTGCAGTTTTCCGGATTTCCCCCCCCCTCAGCCCCCACCCCCATACCCACCCCTACCCTACCGCCCCCACAAACGCACCACCCTAGTTCTTTTTCTTTTTTTTTCTTTTATTTTCCTCCCTTTTTTTTTAGCCTAAGAATGCTTCGACGAATGTAGGTGTGTGTGTGTGTGGAAGGGGGCGTGGGGTGGTGATGGTGAGGAAAGAGACAGTCTCAGGCTAAATTGGGAGTAAGAAACGATGCTCAGTGAGAGAAAGAGAGAGAGAGAGAGAGAGAGAGAGCTTGATGATGGTGGTGATGGGGGTAGGCTGTGGGGGGGGGGGGGGGGGAGGGAGGGAGATGGAGGGACTGCATCCTGCATTTCAATGCTCTGCGAGGAGAGAGATGAGTCTTGGAAGGTTGGGAGGGTGGGCGGGGGTTAGGAGGGGGGTTACTGGGGGGTGGGGTTGGGGTGAGGGTAGAGGGGGAGAGATTCTATCGATCGGTGATCGAACGATACTGCGCATTCAGCTTGCGATTCCCGCAGAACTTTTTTTTTTTTTTTAAGGGGAACAGAATTGTACCCCTGACCTCTCTCTTTTTTCTGTTTTTTTTTTCTTCACTTTTTTTGTACTCAATTGTCGTTTTTTTGCTGTCACTGTAGCTTACAGACTGCTGCTGCACTGGAAAAGAAGGAACTAATCCATACAAAAAAAAACAAAAACGATTGTACGAATGAATGGATAAATAAAGAAATAAGTAAATGAATAAGCGAATAAATGAATGAATAAATAAATAGATGAATAAACAAACAGATAAAGAAAAAAGAAAAAAAAATAGTATACTGTCCTCCATTTTAGGGAGAACTTTTCACTTTCAGAACTGATTGAATTCTGGTCTGTGGTGCGTGTGTCATCCATTTCTTTTCTTTCTTTTTTTTTTAAATCCATGGATTTTAACTCACTCAGTACGGCCAGTCCTCTCTTCTCCTCTACACAGACCCCTCGGATGTCCAGTGGGTGTCTGAATGACCCAACCTTTATCTTCCGTCGTCAGAATTGTGGTATTCTTTGTCAACATTCACCTCTTCAGTATAAGAGCCTTCCGCTTGCAATATTTTGATGATGGTAATTGGGGTGAAATGCTGTTAACGTCGTCTCTTTCGTCGTTCGTATGGAAAGAGTTAAAAGAATTAAGATTATCTTTCAGTCCCCCTGTGGACATCTTTATCCTTTTCGAGGTTTCGTGCTTGGCACTTTACACTTACCGATTTTAAGAGAAAATTTGTATGATTTCTTTCCCCAAAATACTCGCATAAGCTTCACATGACAATGCTCCTCTTCTGTTGGCAGTAACCTAAGTAACCATTGCATGCCCGATGGCCCCTTCGTTGAAACAAAAAATTGCCGCTTGCACACACACACACACACACACACACACACACACACACACATATATATATATATATATATATATATCCTTCTCATTATGAGAGAATACAGATGGCGCGCGCGCGCGCGCGTGCATGTGTGTGTGTGTGTGTGCCGTGTGTGTGTGTGTGTGTGTGTGTGTGTGTGTGTGTGTGTGTGTGTGTGTGTGTGTGTGTTGATTTTTTGCTGACGGGCGCAATAGCCGAATGGTTAAAGCGTTGGACTTTCAATCTGAGGGTCCCGGGTTCGAATCACTGTGACGGCGCCTGGTGGGTAAAGGGTGGAGATTTTTCCGATCTCCAAGGCCAACATATGTGCAGACCTGCCAGTGCCTGAACCCCCTTCGTGTGTATACACATGCAGAAGATCAAATACGCACGTTAAAGATCCTGTAATCCATGTCAGCGTTCGGTGGGTTATGGAAACAAGAACATACCCAGCATGCACGCCCTCGAAAGCGGAGTATGGCTGCCTACATGGCGGGTTAAAAACGGTCATACACGTGAAAGCCCACTCGCGTATATACGAGTGAACGTGGGAGTTGCAGCCCACGAACGCAGAAGAAGAAGAAGAAGAAGCTGAAAAAGGAAATTTTTTTTTCGTCTGGCAAGTCCTGTGATCTCTTCGTAGCAGAGCGAAATAGCTGACGCTTGTTGCCTGTAGATTACAGTTTTTATGCCAACCATTCCTCTTGAAAGAAATGTTTAGTTCTTCAGAGTTAATATTGATCTGTTGTAATTTTCAGCATTCCTTCCTAGCTTATTCATAAAAAGCATAGAGCGACCATACACACCCAGACACACACACAGACACAGAGATATATATGTGTATACATATCCTTATATATATCCCTGTATCCCTAACAGAGAGAGACAGAGAGAGAGAGAGACATAGAGAGACAGAGTAAAATCCCAAGACAGAAAATGGAGGCTATCTGTATTGTTTTATTACGAGAGGGGCGTTATCTATCTGTCTATCTATATAAATATATGTGTATTAATCTAAGCGTGTATCTATGTATCAAAATGATCTGGAAACTATAACCCATTTCTTTCCAGACACACATCAGACGCCTTAACCTGCTCCAACACCTCCTCTTGTTTCAAATCAATCCTCGCTTTATATTCCACCCAGACAATGAACACTACTTCGCGTACGCTTCAACGCTTCAACTGTTCTTTCCAGTTTTATTTGGAGGGCTTTGTTGCAGACAAAATCCAATCTCTGACGATTGACGTTTTTGTTGGTGTCAGATAACGGAAGAGGAGGCCCCGTGGTTAGAATCGGTTAGACATTGGACTTCTGATGCAGCGTTCACCAGTGATCAAGGTTCGAAACTCCTTCTTCTTCTTCTACGTTCACTCGTATGCACACGAGTGGGCTTTTACGTGTATGACCGTTTTTACCCCGCCATGTAGGCAGCCATACTCCGTTTTCGGGGGTGTGCATGCTGGGTATGTTCTTGTTTCCATAACCCACCGACATGGACTCCACGCTGACATGGATTACAGGATTTTTAACGTGCGTATTTGATCTTCTGCTTGCATATACACACGAAGGGGGTTCAGGCACTAAGCAGGTCTGCTCATATGTTGACCTGGGAGATCGTAAAAATCTCCACCCTTTACCCACCAGGCGCCGTCACCGTGATTCGAACCCGGGACCCTCAGATTGACAGTCCAACGCTTTAACCACTCGGCTATTGCGCCCGTCGGTTCGAAGCTCCGTCTCGTGTTGTGTTCTTGGGAAAGGCAGTTTCCCGTTGTCACGCATCTTCGTTTCAACTGAATTTCTTTCGTCTTCTAACTTTGCACCCAAACACCTTATATGACAGTGCTAACATAACCCATCACCGTTAATCTGATGCTGAGCGTATGCCTAGGAATAAATCCGTGTGTTGTTTCAATGTTTTCTATTGAATGTGTTTAAATTAGAGCACATCTCTTTTATGACGTGCAAGAATGATTATGATGTTTAAGAGCAGCAAGCAAGTGCCATCGAAGAACGTACAGTGATAATTTTATCATAGTATTTTTAAAAAATAGTTTTTCTAAGTGGTTTTTGTTTTGTTTTTGTTTTTACAATATATATATTATCATAGTATTACTTTTTCATAAATAGTTTTTCTAAGTGGTTTTTGTTTGTTTTTGTTTTTACAGTATATATATTTCTAAAAAAAAATATACTATAATAAAATATATATATACATTATACTGTTACTGTGTTATTAATCAAGTTCCTGTGTTTTATAACTAATATTTCAATTCAGCTTAATATCATTTTTCACATTTCTTTTTTTCCTTGTTTATGTCTTTTTTGGGGTTGTTTTTTTTTTGTTTACTTAAAAAAATTACTTCATCAAATCCTCTAATATATATATATATATATATATATATATATATATATATATAAGTATTCACGCATACATGCTTCTGATGAGCGCAAAATGTCTCGGTGGTTCAACGTACATAACATTTCCTGGGTACAGGATGTTAACATGGTCGTTGAGAAATCGTCACGATCCGATCGACAACCTGCTTTTTGTTGGGGGAAGCTTCACTATGGTAACAGAATGTTTAGTGAGAAACAAGAAACAGGCTATGAATACTCTTTCGTATCACTACTACAGTATTGTATTGTATTGTATTGTATTGCATTATATTGTATTGCAAAGCGCAGTATTGTATTGTTTTGTATTGTATTATATTGCACTGTACTGTATTGTATTGCATGGAGTAGGATGGAAATGGATTGCATTCAACTATTATACCACTGTTTTTCCGTCTTCTTCTTCTTCTTCTTCTTCTTCTAATTCTGCTTTCTTTCTTTCTTTCTTTTATTCTTCTATTTTGTTTTTCTTTGTTTGTTTGTTTTGTTTTTTGGGGGAGGGAGAGGGGTCATGGAAGGCAGTAGCAGTTAAAAACAAGCACTTCACAACCCCTTACCCTACCTCTACACCATTCTACCCCACCCCACCCCACCCCACCCCACTCTATCCTACCCCACTCCACCCTCTACCCTCCACACATTCGATGACCCACCCCGCATCATCCAACTCTCACCGCCCACCCCCACTTCCCTGCCACACACACACACACACGCGCGCGCGCACGCACGCACGCACACACACACATCACACACACACACACACACACACACACACACACACACACACACACACAGTACGCAGAGAACACACGCACACACACACACACACACACATCACAGCACACACACATCACACACACACAACACAACACAACACAACACACACACACACACACACACACACACACACGCACACACACAACACACACACATCACAGCACACACACACATCACAGCACACACACACACACACACACACACACACACACACACACACATACACAACACACATCACAACACACACACAGACACACACACACACACACACACACATCACACACATCGCACTCACACACACACACACACACACACACACACACACACACACATCACACACAACACAACACAACACAACACAACACAACACACATCACAGCACACACACATCACAACACAACACAACACAACACACACACACATCACAACACACACACACATCACACACATCACACACAATATAACACAACACAAACACACACACACACACACACACACACAGACCACCCCTTTCCCTCCCCTCCCGTCTCCCCCGCCTTCTTCTGCTTCTGGACCACGCACGATACCATACGAGCTAGGAGAGTCCTGCAGATGGCAATGTGTGCACTGAGGGAGGAGGGGCGTGGAGGTGTTGGTGGGTGAGGGGTAGGGGGTGGGGGGGGGGCGGCAGTGGAGGTTGGTGGTGGGGTGGAGTGAGGGGTGAGAGACCCCTGGGTCCAGCGGCCCCACTCCCAAGAGACGGGCGTCAGGGAGTCAGCTGCGTGTTGACACAAGAGGCCTTCAACTTTTGAGCGTCCGACAAGGGACAATGGGGGGGCACCACTTGGGGAGTGGTGATGCTACACAACACCGCCCCAACCCCCAACCCCACCCCCACCCCCACCCCTCCCCCACCCTTCTTCTCCTTCTATCCTGGCTGATTAATGCCCCTTAATCAGGAAGCCTTGTTCTGCTGCCACTGCCCCCCCCCCCACCCCCCGCCACCCCACCGCCCCCCTCCGCTCCCCTGCTTTTTCATCTCCCTTTTCTGTATTAACAGCTCTCTCTCTCTCTCTGTCTGTGTCTCTCCTTCTAACAGTTCTCACCAGCTTGCTGCACGTGCAATGGAGCCGTATGGTTCTTTCCCACCACGCACCCGAAAGATTGATACCTTGGTAGGTGGGAGGGTCGGGCTGGGGAACAGGGTGGTGGTGATGGTAGCGGTGGTGAAAGTGTGATCGGTCCAGCTCATCTGAAAGTGATACACTACTGTTTCAGTGACTTGGAGGTGTTGATACATACACATACATGTATCTACACACACACACACACACACACACACACACACACACACACACACACACATTCCGAGTCCCCCACAAACAGCCATACCTGGGTTCGTCTGTCGCAGTCCTGGCGCCGGCAGTCCACAGGGAACCATCGATGTTAGGTTTCTTTCCTTTCTTTTTTTTTTTTTTTTTTTCCACCCAATCATGCGATTATTTGTACTCTTGTATGCAGATGACACAATTGTACTTTCGGAGACGAAAGAAGGATTACAACAGTCCCTCGATGTATTTCACAAATATTGTTTAAAATGGAAACTAGTGGTTAATGTAAAGAAAACTAAAGCGATGATATTTAATTCTACAAACAAGCTAAAGCCTGTTTTTAAGTTTGGTGATGCATGTTTGGATGTTGTCGATTCTTTTGAATATTTTGATATCGAATTCAGTAGAAACGGAACACTTTACAAAACTAAAAAAATCATTTATGAACAGGCTCAAAAAGCTATGTTTTCGTTACTTCAGTCAGCCAGAAATCAATATTTACCTTTACATATTCTTCTGGACATGTACCAGTCTATGATTGTTCCTATTTTGTTGTATGGTGCAGAAATATGGGGTTATGAAAATGTAGACATACTTGAAAAATTAGAATTGAAATTTTTGAAACGCTTGTTCAAACTGAACAGGAAAACTATGACCCAAATTATTAATGGAAAAAAACTGGTATTTATCCAATCAATGTGTTACTAAAAATGAGATTGGTCTATTTTGGACCAGCTAAGTGATATCAAACCAAAAAATATTATGGGGAAATATATTTGATATTACTTGATTCACATCGAAACGGTACTTATTCTTCAAAATGGATGAATAATATCAGACAAATTTTAATAGAAACAGGGTATGACTGCGTTTGGGATTCTCAATTCTTCTTAAAAAGGAAATCTTTCTGCAAGAATGTCAACATTGCTTTGAAAGATAATTTTAAAAATATATGGAGACATGCTCCAGAGACCAGTAATGAATAATTGTTTTATCGAAATTTCAAAACTGGATTTTGTAGAGAAAAATGAATAAGTCAAATGCCTGATAATAACGTTATTAGCATCTTCAAATATCGAAGTAGTAATCATAAGCTGGAAACAGAAACTGAGAGACACAAAGGCATACCACGAAAGTTACGGCTTTGTAAGGTTTGTAACATGTCTGTGATTAGGGATGAGTTTCATTTATGTCCCAATTATGATCAGTTGCGAAATAGATATATTCCTAAAAGATATTTGTCTCCAAAATCGGTTTTTAATTTTTATGATATGCTCAAATGAAGCAAAAAAGTCATTTTAGCTGTACGTAAGATTATTAGATTTGCAAATGTTGCCTAGCTACACTTTTGGAGTTAAAAGACATTTCTGTTTTATCAACTTCTATGTGACATTGTTGTGCATTGGGAAATTTTTGTTCTGGGCATGAAAATATATATAGAAAATATTATTTTGCAGTAATCCTCCATACTCCAATAGGAGTGAAAGGATAATAATAATAATAATAATAATAATATTATTATTATTATTATAAAAAAAACAACACTTGAAACTTGAAATTTTCATTCTTTGTTTCTTTCATCTTTCATTCTTTCTTCATGGTAAATATCTATTGGCGACAACAACGGCTATTATCATTCATCATAATCACCAGTATCAGCAGCATCATATTGTGTATATAATCTGCTGGTTAAAAAAACAAAAACAAAGGGGGCGGGGGGGGGGGGGGGGAGAAGAGGGGGGGGGGGGTTGGAGCAAGAACATCAACGATGGACTCAGAATAGAACTCAATAAGATTAATGTAAGATCACTGACGGGCGCAATAGCCGAGTGGTTAAAGCGTTGGACTTTCGATCTGAGGGTCCCGGGTTCGAATCACGGTGACGGCGCCTGGTGGGTAAAGGGTGGAGATTTTTACGATCTCCCAGGTCAACATATGTGCAGACCTGCTAGTGCCTGAACCCCCTTCGTGTGTATATGCAAGCAGAAGATCAAATACGCACGTTAAAGATCCTGTAAACCATGTCAGCGTTCGGTGGGTTATGGAAACAAGAACATACCCAGCATGCACACCCCCGAAAACGGAGTATGGCTGCCTACATGGCGGGGTAAAAACGGTCATACACGTAAAAAAAAAAAGCCCACTCGTGTGCATACGAGTGAACGCAGAAGAAGAAGATGTAAGATCACCGACCTGAAAACATTTAAGGTGCACATGTTGCACACACGTCTAAACTAAGAACAAATCAGGAAGAACAAAAACAACCACAAAAATATAAAACAGTGAGGTCACTGAGAATAAATAAACTATATTGAAAAAACCCAACAACAAACAAACAACAACAAAAAAAAAACAAACAACCAAGACTAAAATGAATGCTTTTAGCATAGGGCTGGCAGTGCTCTTCTCCCTTGCATTAAAATAAAGCGTTAGAAATAATCATGGCAGCATCTCTGGTCACATAGGTTATAAGAAGCAGGGGAGAAGAAACCCTTACCCAGGACAGGACAGATATAACACGTTTGGCAAGTCCCAAGGAACTCCCCTCCACCTACACCCCCACCCCTGCACACCTCCACCCCCCCACCCCCACTCCCACCCCCACCATACCCCCCCCACACACACACACCCAATACATCGCCAACATCAACTCCTGGGTGTGTAGTGTGTGTGTGTGTGAGCTGATTGTGACGGGGCACAGATCCTCCCTCCACACCAAGCGCCTATTGAGGGTCCCCTCCCCAATAGCCGGCCCATAGTCCCCCATCAAGCCAGGGGTCTTCCTTTCAAGGCGTCATGACTCCGAGAATTCGCTGGCAACGAGTGTCTATGAGCTTTTTCCTCACCCATAGGGGGAGGGGGGCGGGGGGTGGGGGGTTGTGGGGGGGGGGGAGGCACTTATACCTCCACACTCACTACAAAGACAGAAGACATCGAGCCCTCCGCAACAACCAATTGGGGGGAGGTGTAAAGGAGGGGTGTGGGGTATGGTGAAGGGGGGTTGGGGGGGGGGGCTCCGCCAGCAATGGGCTTCCATTCATTCAGCGTCTTCCTCCCCCCCCCCTCCTAGGCTCCCCCCCCCCCCCCCCCCCCCCCGCGGCCCCACTCCTCCCCCCAATCTGTAGAAGCGAGAGAGCTGTAGTGGTCAGAGGTGTAGCTGTCTATTGTAGCACCGATTTTACGGCCTTCCCAGCTGCGGAGTGCGCGCACAATGCCCTGTGTGCCGGCACTGGGGTTTATGGCTGATCAGATTTGAAAACCTAAATGGAAGCAACGTTCACTTTTTCTTTTCTTTCCCCCCTTTTTTTTAATTTTTTTTTTTTTATATCTCACTCTCTTTTTTTTTCTTTTCTTTTTATCTTTTTTAACAATCTCGTTCTTTCTCTGTCTCTCTCTCTCTTTCTCCCTCTCTTTTAGCACTCCCTCTCTCTGTCTATCACACACACACACATTCTCTTTTTTTTAAACCCCTATCTTTCTCTCTCTCTGTCACACACACACACACACACACACGTTTTTGTCAACAATCTCTCTCTGTGTCTCTCTCTCTCTCACTTTTTTTAACAATCTCTCTCTCTCTCTCTCTCTTTTTAACAATCTCCTCTCTCTCTCTCTCTCTGTCTCTCTCTGTCTCTCTGTCTCTCTCTCTCTCTCTCTCTCTCTCTCTCTCTCTCGGAGTTTTGTTTTTTAACAATCTCTCTCTCTCTCTCTTTCTCTGTCCGTCTGTCTCTGTCTCTGTCTGTGTCTGTCTGTGTCTCTCTGTCTCTCCGTCTCTCCGTCTCTCTGTCTCTCTCTTTCCCTCTGTCTCTGTGTCTGTCTCTGTCTCTCTGTGTCTCCTCTCTGTGTCTCCCTCTCTCTCTCTCTCTGTCTGTGTCTCTCTCTCAATGTGCCGTAAATCTCGCTACCGCCCCCCCCCCCCCCCGCTCCCCCCTCCCGCCCCCCCCAATGCCATTTTCTCCCCCCCCCCTCCCCGCTGTGTGGGCCCTTGTTGAAGGCCGGCGTTTAACACCGTTTTCACGGATGTCCTTATTCTTCCGTGATGTCAGGGCGGAAAATCTCAACCCTTTTTGATGGTGATTAAAACCGGAATACGTTCAAAGGTTTGACGAATTGTGTGTGTGTGCTATAGCTGACGAGACTAGTTCTTTGGCACAGCCGACTGTGGAATGATTAAAAGTCGATGGAAGAGAGAGAGGGAGAGACAGACAGACAGACAGACAGAGACAGACAGAGAGACAGACAGGTGGAAATTCTTTGAACACCATTGATCTCGTCTAGAGGAATGCCAGTGTGAGTGAATCTGATCAATCTTGGGTAGAGAAACCCGCAGAGACAGACAGACAGACAGACAGACAGAAAGCATCTTGGCTATTGAATGCTGCTGACAAATGTCTTGTATAATAATGACTTCACAGTGACTTTTTTTTATATTGTTGTTTCTGTTAACAAGTCCTACTTATAGCTGACAAAACCGTTGCTCTTTATATGATTATAATCATGCTCGTTGTCTGCACAGTATGGAACAAATTGTTTACTTTTCTTGAACAAAACTGTAAAAAAAAAAAAATAAAAAAAAAAAAAAACAACAAAGAACAGAAAACAAAAAATCATTTTAAAAAATTCATTCTCCAAACTCACTTTACACGTATTCTACTCAAATGATTCTTTTCATAATGAAGTCGTAATATATAAATTGCACACTGCTATCATATGTCTGTGTCAACTTTTAGTATACTGTTATGTCTATTCTGTCTATTCATTAACTGTGATCAGTACTGTATGTGTGTATGGCTGTGATAGTGTATGTATGATTTACTCTAAATTATTTTTTTTAAGGGTTTCTGTTGTTGTTGTTGTTGTTGTTGTCTACTGTGATTATTGATTGTAATGATGGTTTGCCCTAGGTTTACATCTTGATATGGTTTATCTATATACATGTTGAATGACTGTGATTTTCTTGTGCTGTTTTTCTGTTTTCTCTTGTTGAGATAACGAAGTATTCTGTATTCTGTAATATCATTATTTTCTTCACTTGTGCACTATTTATTTCTTATTGCACTGTGCGTGGTTGACAGTGTAAGATGTTCTGAATAGAGAAGCCCGTTACTCGCTCTTAGTATGACTGGAAGAATGATGATGATGATGATGATGATGATGATGATGATGATGATGATGATGATGATTATCATCATTATTTTCTAAATCGAAAAGAAGTTTGTGTCTCCCTGGTATAGAACCTGCTTTTGTGGAAGCTCGGTTGAAGTCCGGTACTGAATTATGAGTTACTGCGGATCGATCAGTTGGTCGATTGGTTGGTTGTTTTAATCGATTGATTATTCATTGACTGAACTGTCTGCTGACCTGATCGATAGATTCATTGGTCCGTTGGTTTTTGTTTGTTTGTTGTTGTTTGTTTTTTTTCATGTGTTTTTTTTTCTCATTGATTGGTTAACTGATTTAGTCATTTGTTCACTGATAAAGATTCTTTTTTTTATTATTGTAAACAAATTCATTTGTTCACTCAATAGATTATTTTCTTTATTTAAAAAAAAATTATCAATAAATCTATTTATCGAAGACAATTTTACGTTTAGATTTTGATTTTTTTGTTAGTCGTTGTTTTTATATTTTCATTTCATTTTGTCTGTTGTAGGTTGTTTTCGTTTTGTTGTTGTTGTTGTTTTTTGTTGTTGTTGTTTTTTTAATGTTAACTGAGTATCCCCCTATCCCGAATCCCATTATCCCAATTCTCCTACCCCCCGTACACCCATTACGTCAATCCCTCTGTTGCTGTATGTCTTTACACCCTTTCCGCCAAACCGCGCACACCAATACCGTCTTCTCTCACTACACCCACCAGTGCGCACGCGCACGAAGAGGCATATTTACTGGCGGTTTAGACGAATCTTAACAGACATTGATGTGACGTTCGAATTTCGGGGGTGTCTTTTTTTGCACAGAAACGAATAAAACAAAGAAAGAAAAAAAAAAGTAAACTGGATAAACAAATTTTTACATTAATATATAAAGATATGAATCAGAAAAAAAAGATAACTGTGAACACACACAGACAGACACAGTGTGTGTGTGTGTGTGTGTGTGTGTGTGTGTGTGTGTGTGTGTGTGTGTGTGTGTGTGTGTGTGTGCGTGCGTGCGCACGTGCATTTCTTCTGATGTTATCTGTTGTTTAGAAATCAGTGAACAAGAAATGAAAAAAAAAGAAAGAAAAAGAAAGAAAGAAAAACAAAAACAAAAATAAAACAAAACGAAACAATAACAATAACAGAATAAATGGATGCACGAATTAAACTGACAACATAAGATACAGGTATTTGACCACATTGCTTTGGTCCACAAGGCGCATGTTTTTTGGGTTTTTTCTTCTAATTATCACAGACACGTATTTCTGGTGAGCATTTTTTTTTTACTCATTTGTTTATTTTATTCATTTATCTATCTATCTATCTA
>NC_134877.1:18409270-18426770 GCF_041734735.1 Babylonia areolata | reverse complement strand
CTAAACAGGGGAGGTTTGACCCCTTCACCATGCAGATCGCTTCTGTGGGACTACGCACCACACGGCTATGAGACATGCACTGTCCACATACATAACATCCACAGGAGGAGCTAGCTGTACAACCCTACCCTAAGTAAGTACATTAACAGAGTGTGTGTGTGTGTGTGTGTGTGTGTGTGTGTGTGTGTGTGTGTGTGTGCGTGCGTGCGTGTGCGCGCGCGCGCGCGCGCGCGCGCGCGTGTGTGTGTGTGTGTAGTCACATTCTGGTGTGTGTATGTGACATAGATATGATGTATTATGTTAACAAAAGCGATTTTGTAAAGCACCTAGAGCAGATTTCTGGATAGTGTGCTATATAAGTATCCATTATTATTATTATGATACAGCCGACAGGCCAAGAAGTGACCATTGTCGCCCACCCCACCCCCCACCCCCCACCCCCGCGCCCCTCCCCACACCCCCTCCCCCCACACGCCCTATCCTCTCCAGCAGGGCCTGGTACAGCACATAATAAAAAGAATTCCCCCTACCCCCCTCCCCCCCCCCAATCCCCCCACTCCCCCACCCTCGCCGCCCCTCCCCCCGTCTAATATCACTTACTAGTGAAAAGACGCTAATTATAGAAACAAAGAAAAACAACAAAAAGGGAAAGAAATAAACCAAAGAAAATATTTTTAAAACACTTTTTAACTAATGACACAATGGCAGTAAAATACAAAATCTTTCCCTTTAAAAAGATATGCTTACGTGACAACGTGACTTTTTTTTTAAATCAGTTGATTTAGTTTATTATCTATCTATTTTATACATATCTTTATTATTCTGCCATTCTTGTGACATTCCGCATCTTTGGCTATTTCATACACAGCCAACACAGAGCGGGGAGAAGAGAGAGGGGGGAAGAGAGAGAGAGATGGGGGAGAGGGAGGGGGGGAGGAAGACTGAAAGAGGGAGGTGAAGAGAGAGAGAGGGGGGGGGTGAGGAAGACAGAGACGGGTGAGGAAGAGAGACAGAGAGAGAGGGGGGGTTGAGGAAGAGAGAGAGAGGGGGGGTGAAAGAGAGAGAGGGGGGTGAGGAAGAGAGAGAGAGGTGGGTGAGGAAGAGAGAGAGAGGGGGGTGAGGAAGAGAGAGAGAGGGGGGTGAAAGAGAGAGAGAGGGGGGTGAGGAAGAGAGAGAGGGGGGTGAAGAAGAGAGAGAGAGGGGGGTGAGGAAGAGAGAGAGAGAGAGAGGTGAGGAAGAGAGAGAGGGGGGTGAAAGAGAGAGAGAGAGGGGGGTGAGGAAGAGAGAGAGAGGTGAGGAAGAGAGAGAGGGGGGTGAAAGAGAGAGAGAGGGGGGTGAGGAAGAGGGAGAGGGGGGTGAGGAAGAGAGAGGGGGGGGGGGTGAGGAAGAGAGACAGAGAGAGAGGGGGGTGAGGAAGAGAGAGGGGGGTGAGGAAGAGAGAGAGAGTGGGGTGAAAGAGAGAGAGGGGGGTGAGGAAGAGAGAGAGAGGGGTGAGGAAGAGAGAGAGAGTGGGGTGGAAGAGAGAGAGAGTGGGGTGAAAGAGAGAGAGAGGGGTGAGGAAGAGAGAGAGAGGTGGGTGAGGAAGAGAGAGAGAGAGGTGGGTGAAAGAGAGAGAGAGGGGGGTGAGGAAGAGAGACACAGAGAGAGGGTGGGGGGTGAGGAAGAGAGAGAGAGGGATGGGTGAGGATTAGAGAGAGAGGGGGGTGAGGAAGAGAGAGAGTGGGTGAGATAGAGGGGTGAGGAAGAGAGAGATTTTGAGAGGGGAGTGAAAGAGACAAAGAGAAGGAGACAGAGATAGAGAAAACAAGGAAAGAAGAGACAGAGGGAGAAACAGAAAGACACAGAGAGACAGAGAGGGTGGAGCGAAAAAGAAAAATAGACAAGTAGACAGAGAGAGAGACGGGCGCAATAGCCGAGTGGTTAAAGCGTTGGACTTTCAATCTGAGGGTCCCGGGTTCGAATCACGGTGACGGCGCCTGGTGGGTTAAGGGTGGAGATTTTTACGATCTCCCAGGTCAACATATGTGCAGACCTGCTAGTGCCTGAACCCCCCTTCGTGTGTATATGCAAGCAGAAGATCAAATACGCACGTTAAAGATCCTGTAATCCATGTCAGCGTTCGGTGGGTTATGGAAACAAGAACATACCCAGCATGCACACCCGGCATGAAAGCGGAGTATGGCTGCCTACATGGCGGGGTAAAAACGGTCATACACGTAAAATCCCACTCGTGTGCATACGAGTGAACGTGGGAGTTGCAGCCCACGAACGCAGAAGAAGAAGAAGAAGAAGGCAGAGAGAGAGAGACAGACAGACAGACAGAGAAAGTCTTGGGAAGGGGCCCAGGAAAGTTAGAAATTCTGAAACATCGTTGTTTACCAATGATCAGGGCTCGAGGCCCCGTTTCAACATCACTGGTGGTGTGTCCTCGGGAAAGACACTCGACACCCGATTATTCCTCACTCCACGCCACATGTGAACGGGTGGATGGAAACATGACTTCGGGAAAGACACTTGACACCCGACTATTCCTCACTCCACCCCACATGTGAACGGGTGGATGGAAACATGACTTCGGGAAAGATACTTGACACCCGACTATTCCTCACTCCACCCCACATGTGAACGGGTGGATGGAAACATGACTTCGGGAAAGACACTTGACACCCGACTATTCCTCACTCCACCCCACATGTGAACGGGTGGATGGAAACATGACTTCGGGAAAGACACTTGACACCCGACTATTCCTCACTCCACCCCACATGTGAACGGGTGGATGGAAACATGACTTCGGGAAAGACACTCGACACCCGATTATTTCTCACTCCACCCCACATGTGAACGGGTGGATGGAAACATGACTTCGGGAAAGACAATTGACACCCCGATTATTCCTCACTCCACCCCACATGTGAACGGGTGGATGGAAACATGACTTCAGGAAAGACACTTGACACCCGATTATTCCTCACTCCACCCCACATGTGAACGGGTGGATGGAAACATGACTTCGGGAAAGACACTTGACACCCCGATTATTCCTCACTCCACCCCACATGTGAACGGGTGGATGGAAACATGACTTCGGGAAAGACACTTGACACCCCGATTATTCCTCACTCCACCCCACATGTGAACAGGTGGATGGAAACATGACTTCGGTCAAGGAATGTTAAAACAAACAAGCAAACAAAAAACAACAGCAAACAAACAAACAGCCCCCCCCCCACCCCCCACCCCCACCCCAACAAAATTAAGGCGAATGGAGAGGCAGGATTTTTTGGCCTCTGCCTTTCAGTGCCTAGCCCTGGACACAGTGACTGAGAATTCACTGCCCGTATGGCCGTTCAAAATAAACAAATAAAAATAAAATAAAATAAATCTACTTTTTCTCCTTCTTGTTTTCATGTTTCATTTTCTTCTGTTTCTTCTTCTTCTTCTTCTTCTTCTTCTTCTTCTTCTTCTACCTTATAGTCTTTTCTTCTATCCCTTAGCCTCCCACAGCAGGGGCATCTCTGGTGGACCATCTGGCAACCAGTTAAAGGCAACAACGCCTTGAGCCCCTATAAAAAAAAATTAAATTCAACCCTTTAGTAGTCAGAAATAGGGCATCTCTGGCCTGGAGAGGGCGTAGCACAGGATGCGGAAGAGAGGCAGCAGCAGGAGGCTGGAGATATTCCAGTCTTCGTCCACGTCCACGTCTGTCAACACAGCAGAACAGAATACAGTACAGAATGGGATGGGCATTAGAATTACACACGTGTTGTTGTGCGTGTATAATGGTATAGATGATGCAAGTATTGTGTTTGTGTGTAGAATTAAATAGATGACGCAAATATTGTGTTGTATGTATTATGGAATAGATGACACATGTATTGTGCTGTGTGTATAATGGAATAGATGACACACACATATTGTGTTGTATGTATATTGAAATAGATTACACATGTATTGTGCTGTGTGTATAATGGAATAGATGACACACGTATTGTGTTGTATGTATTACGGATCAGATGACACACATATTGTGCTGTGTGTATAATGGAACAGATGACACACGTATTGTGTTGTATGTATTACGGATCAGATGACACACATATTGTGCTGTATGTATAATGGAACGGATGACACACGTATTGTGTTGTATGTATTACGGAATAGATGATATACGTACTGTGTTGTATGTAAATTGAAATAGATTACACATGTATTGTGCTGTGTGCATTATGGAACAGATGACACACGTATTGTGCTGCATGTATTATGGAATAGAGGATACACGTATTGTGTTGCATGTATTATGGAAAAAATGACACACGTATTGTTTTGTATGTATAATGGAACAGATGACACACGTATTGTGTTGTATGTATTACGGAATAGATGATATACGTACTGTGTTGTATGTAAATTGAAATAGATTACACATGTATTGTGCTGTGTGCATTATGGAACAGATGACACACGTATTGTGTTGCATTTATAACGGAACAGATGACACACGTATTGTGCTGTATGTATAACGGAACAGATGACACACGTATTGTGCTGTATGTATAACGGAACAGATGACACACGTATTGTGTTGTATGTATAACGGAACAGATGACAAACGTATTGTGCTGTATGTATTACGGAACAGATGACACACGTATTGTGCTGTATGTATTATGGAACAGAGGACACACGTATTGTGCTGTGTGCATTATGGAGCAGATGACACACGTATTATGCTGTATGTATAATGGAACAGATGACACACGTATTGTGTTGTATGTATTACGGATCAGATGACACACGTATTGTGCTGTATGTATAATGGAATAGATGACAAACGTATTGTGTTGTATGTATTATGGAACAGAGGACACACGTATTGTGTTGTATGTATTATGGAACAGAGGACACACGTATTGTGTTGTATGTATTATGGAACAGATGACACACGTATTGTGTTGTATGTATTATGGAACAGATGACACACGTATTGTGTTGTATGTATTATGGAACAGAGGACACACGTATTGTGCTGCATGTGTTATGGAATAGATGATACACGTATTGTGTTGTATATATATTGAAATAGATTACACATGTATTGTGCTGTGTGTATTATGGAACAGATGACACACGTATTGTGCTGCATGTATTATGGAACAGATGACACACACATATTGTGTTGTATGTATAACGGAACAGATGACACACGTATTGTGCTGTATGTATAACGGAACAGATGACACACGTATTGTGCTGTATGTATAATGGAACAGATAACACACGTATTGTGCTGCATGTGTTATGGAATAGATGATACACGTATTGTGTTGTATATATATTGAAATAGATTACACATGCATTGTGCTGTGTGTATAATGGAATAGATGACATACGTATTCTGTTGTATGTATTATGGAAAAGATGACACACGTATTGTGTTGTATGTATTATGGAATAGATGACACACGTATTGTGTTGTATGTATTATGGAATAGATGACACACATATTGTGCTGTATGTATAATGGAACGGATGACAAACGTATTGTCTTGTATGTATTACGGAATAGATGATACACGTATTGTGTTGTATGTATATTGAAATAGATTACACATGTATTGTGCTGTGTGTATAATGGAATAGATGACACACACATATTGTGCTGTATGTATAACGGAACAGATGACACACGTATTGTGCTGTATGTATAACGGAACAGATGACACACGTATTGTGTTGTATGTATAACGGAACAGATGACACACGTATTGTGCTGTATGTATAATGGAACAGATAACACACGTATTGTGCTGCATGTGTTATGGAATAGATGATACACGTATTGTGTTGTATATATATTGAAATACATTACACATGCATTGTGCTGTGTGTATAATGGAATAGATGACATACGTATTGTGTTGTATGTATTATGGAAAAGATGACACACGTATTGTGTTGTATGCATTGTGGAATAAATGACACACGTATTGTGTTGTAAGTATAACGGAACAGATGACACAAGTATTGTGTTGTGTGTATTATGGAATACATGACACATGTATTGTGTTGTATGGAAATAAAATAGATGATGCAAGTATTGTGTTATGTGTATAATGGAGTAGATGACACACGTATTGTGTTGTGTGTACAATGGAATAGATGACACACGTATTATGTTGTGTGTATAATGGAATAGATGACGCAAGTATGTATGTATGTATGTATGTAGAACAAAACAGAACAGATCATAATGGAAGAGAATAGAATGGAATAGAATACACGACAGACGTATCATATTGTATGTTGAATAGACTAGAACAGAACACACATGTATGCAGAAGAGAACAGAACAGAACAAGACAGGACAGGACAGAATACAATAGAATAGATCAGAATAGAATTGATGACACTCGTGTTGTATGTAGAGTAGAAAAGAAAAGAAAAGAATACCCGCGTATTGCATTGTACGTAGAACAAACCAGAATAGAATAGATTACGAATTGCATTGTACAAAACAGAACACAACACAACAGAATAGAATGTTTCAATGTCACGAGGTCTAAAAGACATTAGACAAACACTACAGTTCTGTTCTTATTTATTTATTTATTTATTTATATTATTATTATTACTACTACTACTACTACTACTACTACTACTACTACTACATTTTTATATTATAATTATTGTTTATTTATTTATTTATTTATGTGTGTACGCTTATCTTTTTTTTTCTTTGTTTTTTTTTTCTTCTCAAAGCCTGACTAAGCGCGTTGGGTTACGCTGCTGGTCAGGCATCTGCTTGGCAGATGTGGTGTAGCGTATATGGATTTGTCCAAACGCAGTGACGCCTCCTTGAGCTACTGAAACTGAAACTGATACAGATATGAGACTTATCAAGTTCGTTGTGCACAATGCCATGAAACCTATATACTCACACATACATATGTATGTATGTATGTATGCATGTATGTATGTATAGATAGTGTGTGTGTGTGTGTGTGTGTGTGTGTGTGTGTGTGTGTGTGTGTGTGTGTGTGTGTGTGTCCGCGCGCGTACGCGCGCGTTACAGACGGAAACAGATGGTCAAATTTTGCCACCCTTCTTCTTGTTAGTGTTCAACAAAACACAGTCGTCAGTGGATTCGCAGTTGGCACAGACACAGACACACGCATGCACACGCACGCACGCACGCAGAAAAATCACACACACACACACACACACACACACACACACACACACACACACACACACACAATTGCAGACATAACGATACAGACACGCACGCACACGCACCAACACACATTATGTACAAATATTTGTAGATACAGACACAGACACAAACAGACGCAAACATTCATAACAGACAGACAGACAGACAGAGAGAGAGAGCGTGCGTGCGTGCGTGCGTGCGTGCGTGCATGTGTACGTATACAAGTGTCAGCTATGCTTACATATCCAACTGTCCTTTCGAGTCAGGGCGCGCCTGACGCTGCTGGCCTCAGAAGAAGAACCAGCGGCACGTGCAGCAGCAGGCGGTGAGCCACAGGGGTATCCAGCTTCCGGCTTCCCCTGTGCACTGTGGGCTCTGTCCTCACCACTAACAACGACCCTCTCCTCCTCCTCCTCCTCCTCCTTGCTGCTAGCCACGGTCTGCAGCTTCTGCCTACCACCGTTTGTCACCACCGTCAGCGCCGAAGACTGCTGATGGGACGTGACAGGGCTGGAGAAAGAAGAACCGTTCGTTGTCACTGTACCGTCCAAACTGTCTTCTTCTTCTTCTTCTTTTTCTTTAGCGTGGGTTGTTTTGTTGTCCAGGAGTACGTTCTTGTCCTTATTAACGAGAGACGTTTTCGTAGCAGTGGATGAGTTTCCGATGGACGCTTTGCCGTCCAGGATTAAGTTCTTGTCCTTAGCGAGAGAAGTTACCGTAGTTGTGGACGATGTATTGAGACTTGTTCCGTAGTTTGTCCTTTCTCCTTGATGGCAGCTTTTTGTAAATGTCTGGTCAGGGAGTTGAAAGGTTGAAGAGGTCTTGGCAACTCCACGGTCAGTCACTGGAGCCAGATCGTGGTCTCGGGTGGTCTTCAGCTTGTTGATGTCGTCTACCCCTGCAGCTGCCTGGCTGGAAGAAGAGGCGAAGCCGCTGCTGCTGCTGCTGCTGCTGAGGAATCCTGAATCCTGACTGACAGAGTTGAAGTCGGACCCGATCCTTGGAGACATTGTCCCGTATTCAGATGTGGTCCAGGACTCCGCGAGGTCATTGGTGGTCATCTCGTCCTCCAGGGAAGTGATAAAAGTGGGAGTTTCCTCCACCTTCCGTCTGACCACTGCTTGCTCTCCAGTCTCTGTTATAGGTTCCGGTCTTGGTTCTGGAACTACTTCTCCTCCGCACGGCTTTGTTTCTTCAGCCTCCTTTGCTGTTGGCATAGAAACTTGATGTTTCATATGTTTCTGTGGTTGTTGATGATGATGATGATGATGTCGGTGTCCTTTGTTGCTGTCGGGAATGTCTTCAGTGGAGACGTCAACAGAACTTGGTGTGGAGTTCTGTGTTGGCGATGTGGTCTTTGTATACACACCTCGTGTCTGGTTGGTGAGTATGTCACGGTCACAAGAGCTAGTGTTTGCAGACGTGGACGGAGTTAAGGTCACAGAGTTCGCCACGCTCTCAACGCCATTTCCCCCAGAAGAAGGTTTGTCTTGTTCACGTGGAGGATAACGGTGGTAGGGAGGGAGCGTTGAACGGCGTGGGGTCCAGGCACTGGCTTCCAGACTGCTGCTGGCTGACGTGTCCGCCGCTCTGTCTGCCCCCTGTCCCTCTCTGGCCGTCCCCCCGGAGTGAGGGCCTCCGTCACGGCCAGCTGATCTCTGGGGGCTGGGGCTGGTCGGTCTCTCCGCGATTTGAGCGGTCAAAGACGTGCTGTGGGAGACGTCTAGGCCGTGCTCTTCCGAGTGCTGAAACTTCCTTCTGGGCGACTGGGTCGAAAGGATGTCTTCCGCTGAAGAAAGCCCACTAGACCTTGGACTCCTTCTCACGTTGGTCTCGTGGCTCTTTCGATGGTTAAAAACAAGGCCTGAATTTCTTTCTTGAACTGCAGCCGTAGGGAAGGTGGTGGTAGTCGGAAGCCGTGCCTCTAAGTCTTCCTTGCCCCAAGATTTTAGCGAGGGCTGGTCGTTCTCTCTCCGTCTGCCTGTAGCGGCGGAGGATGAGGAACATGAAGCCTGCCTCTCCCGTGCAGGGACACCGCCGGCGGAGGGGGATATGGTGTCCACACACACCGTGTTGCCCCGCACGAACACCCTGGTGATGGCGTGCTTCTTCTTCTCCTCCTCCACCTCCTCCACCGACTCCCGCCTCAAACCTGCGTTGCCAAGACGCTGCAAGACGGCGGATTCGACCACGTTACCCTCCTCCCCAGCCCTGGTGACGGCTGACATGGCTCCGTCTTCACTGTACTGCCTTCTCTCCTCCCCCACGAGAAAACGGTTCTCTCCCCTCGCTCTCTGATAGGGGTGGTCCACATCATCTTTCCCCCCCACTCCTCTTCTCACCCGTTGGAGGTGGTGGTCATCTTCTTCTTCTCTTCCCTTTCTCGTCCCTAGGTATTTCTGCGTTGGTGTTCCACAACGGGAATCCTCCTCCTCCTCCTCCTCCTCCTCCCTGTTTCGGTTGTCTTTGGGAAGGATGCCGGCATCTTCCACGGTGCCGTCATAGTCGAAGTCCGTGTAGACGGCAGAGTCTTCAGAGACCTGCCCCCAGTCCTCGCTTCTGCATGCTGCTAGTGTGTCAGTGCTGGTGAGGGTGGAGGAGATGGTGGAGGAGAGGGTGGAGTGAGTGCTTGAGCTGAGGACGTCCACTCTGCAGTCTGCATCACCACCACCACCACCACTACTACCACCGCTGCGCTGCCCTGCTAGTGGGGACGACATGGACGTGGGCATGGGCAGAGAGGAAGGCCCCGGGGAGTGTGCCTGGTTTGTCTGGTCAGGGTGCGCCTCCTCTGCAAACACACACACAGACACACACACACAGACACACACACAGAGGCGCGCGCGCGCACACACACACACACACACAGAGGCACACACACACACACACACAGATACACACACACACACACACACACACACACACACACACACACACACACACACACACACACACACACACACACACACACACACACACACGGTTATAGTTACAGTTCATGTTTGTTAAAACTTGAAACGTGTGTGTGTGTGTGTGTGTGTGTGTGTGTGTGCACGCACTTCAAGCACAATGCATCTAGATGTGTAATATGCATACACGTTTTCTCAATCAGGTTGAAGAAAAAAACAAAACGAAAGAGCACAGCAACAAGCGAGTTATTGCTTTTGATGTATGTTTGGTAAGACTGCATACACACTAAAAGAGAGAGAGAGTGTGTGTGTGTGTGTGTGAAGAGAGAGAGAGAGAGAGAGAGAGTGTGTGTGTGTGTGAAGAGAGAGAGAGACACAGAGAGAGAGAGTGTGTGTGTGTGTGTGAAGAGAGAGAGAGACAGAGAGAGAGAGAGTGTGTGTGTGTGTGTGAAGAGAGAGAGAGACAGAGAGAGAGTGCGCGAGTGTGTGTGTGTGTGTGAAGAGAGAGAGAGAGAGAGTGTGTGTGTGTGTGAAGAGAGAGAGAGACAGAGAGAGAGAGTGTGTGTGTGTGTGTGTGTGTGAAGAGAGAGAGACACAGAGAGAGACACTTGACACTTTGACTCTTTACTGTCATTAGCTTAACAGCCCATGTGACAGGGGGGTACAGGGGAAGTTACAGTGTCGTTTTATCCAATCATTTGAAAAAGTAAAACGAAACAGAACAAAAACAAAAACTAACGCACCTAATGTTACAAAGGTTATATCAATAAACAACAGCCAACAAAATTGCACACACACAAAAAAATAACAACATCATCATCATTAGATTGACCATCCAAATACTAATTCTATCTGCTTCTAATTTTAACCCTCAAAGAAATCATTTTGGAAACCATTAATGTTTGTATATATTATGAATTAACGGGCATTTTGATCATTTATTTTCTTTTTCCGTGTATCTACTGCCTCTGAGACGTATTTTGCAAGTGAGAGGATAATATTTTCGTCATTTGATGTTAAGACACTGACCAGGTCTTTCCTCTTTGCTGCAGCTGTTTTAAAGAGTGTACAGTTTTCCCGAACCTCCTCGTATCCTTTGCAACTGAACATGAAATGTATCTCATCTTCTTTATTCTCGCCACACATTGGACAAGGAGATGTTAATCCACCTGTCTCAAACCATCTTTTATTAGCATTCAGCCCGACTGTTCTCAATCTAAATCTAGCAAGATTGACTCTGTGCCACCTGTTTGTTATGACTGAAATATATCTTTCTGTCTGAAATGCTGTCTTGAAGGAAAAGAACCAGCTATATTTATCATTACTTTCCATTTCTCCATGCCAATTTTGTTTATAGCATGCTATCAATCTATCTTTAAATTCTGAGATAAACACATTTTCGTAACCCACTCCTTGACACATCCAAACAAGTCCAAATCCATGTTCAGTTAGAGTTTTTTTGATTTGATAAACCCAGTTTTGTTTGCCTCTCTCTTCTTGCAGTAACATCATCTCATACGCTTGCTTACACAATCTGGAAGCCGGTAGCCTTGTCAACTTAATCCAATACTTTACACATTTTACGAAAGTCTTAACATACAGTGGATATCTGCCGGTTTCCCCATATAGTGCTGTGTTTGATGAGTGTAGTGGAACGCCGAGAAAACGTTTAATAGCAAATGTGTGCACCCTTTCGAGTTGACTATTAATCAAAAGTCCCCAAATTTCTGCTGCATATGTCAAAACCGGTTCAACCTGTGACACACAGAGAGAGAGAGACAGAGAGAGATAGTGTGTGTGTGTGTGAAGAGAGAGAGAGTGTGTGAGTGTGTGTGTGTGAAGAGAGAGAGAGAGACACACACACACACACACACACACACACACACAGAGAGAGAGAGAGAGAGAGAGAGAGAGAGAGAGAGAGAGAGCTCTAGTTAAGTCGTTTCGTGTATACACAGCTAACATGCCCAACTCTCTTTAGAGTGTTCTGGGAAAAGACTGACACGGTACGGTTGATCGGACCTCGGACTGTGGCGGTCATGCACCGCTGGTTATTATGATCGTTCTGATTTGAAATCGGTTGATTTGGTTGTCGTGCTTGCTTTCACACTGAGCACAAAGGTATAGGGGGCTGGTCCCGGGGTGTTTGGAGGTGTGGGGTATGTGTGTGTGTGTTTGTGTGGGGGGGTGGGGTTGGAGGTAGGTGGGTGGGAGGTGAGTCAGAGGGTGCTGAGATGGTGCACCCAATTATGGAACAATTATGTTGTGCGTTGGTTCTTGACATCTCCGTTCACTAGGTCTGAGTAAGTTGCGTGATATATATATATATATATATATATATATATATATATATAGCACTCTCTCACGTTGTACCTGTCGGTCTGTTTGTCTGTCTGGGTTTCTTCTCTCTCTCTGTCTTCCTGTATGTGTGTGTGTGTGTGTGTGTGAGAGAGAGAGAGAGAGAGAGAGAGAGAGAGAGAGAGAGAGCTCTGTGCAATACTATACACCAGACACAAAACATAACGCGCACGCACACATATACGCACACAAAATTATAACACACAGGAACGCGCGTGCGCACACGCACACACAGTTATATACACACACATGCGCACGCGCGTGCGCACATGCACATGCACATGCACGCACGCACGCACGCACGCACGCACACACACGCACACACACACACACACATGGACGAAG
The DNA here is from genome assembly GCF_041734735.1 of Babylonia areolata. NCBI lineage: Eukaryota > Metazoa > Mollusca > Gastropoda > Neogastropoda > Buccinidae > Babylonia > Babylonia areolata. The sequence continues at coordinate 18,413,939 of NC_134877.1, read as the reverse complement.
AAGATGAAGTTCCAATGCTAAAGCTGCATATGTACATAAGAATGGAGTCCTTAATAACCGTCTAATGATAATAATAATGATTACAATAAACTCAAAGCGCTTTTGAATAACACGTCAATCAGACACAAAGTACTCAAGAACACACACACACACACACACACACACACACACACACACACACACACACACACACACACACGTAGCCAGATAGCCAGACAGCCACACACACATACGCACAGACACATACAGACACACAGACACAGACACACACACACACACACACACACACACACACACACACACACACACACACATACAGCCAGATAGCCAGAAAGCCACACACACACACACACACACACACACACACACACACACACAGATCACGTGTCAATGAGTGTGGCAGTCAACAGCTTTTAAGCCTTCTTCTGTCCACATCGACTCACTGTACAGCGAACAGACCCCCAGATCCTTTCTCACACAGTGTCGCGCGATACACATGGTGTGGTCAACATGAAGTCTTTCCGCTAATGCTTCACTGGTCTGTGTGACTGTGTTTTTTTGTTTTTTGTAGTTGGGTACGTATTTAGATTGACACACATATGAATATACACACCCACATACAGACACATACGCAACCCGCCCCCCCTCCCCCTCCCACCACACAAACAGAGCCAGATATCCAGACAGCCACACACACACAAACAAACAAACACACACACACATACATACATACAGCCAGATAGCCAGAAAGCCACACACACACACACACACACACACACACACACACACACGTAGCCAGATAGCCAGACAGCCACACACACACACACACACACACACACACACACACACACACACACACACACACATACAGCCAGATAGCCAGAAAGCCACACACACACACACACACACACACACACACACACACACACACACACACACACACACACACACACACACACACACACACACACGTAGCCAGATAGCCAGACAGCCACACACACATACGTACAGACACATACAGACACACACACACACACACACACACACACACACACACACACACACACAGCCAGATAGCCAGAAAGCCACACACACACACACACACACACACACACACACACACACACACACACACACACACACAGATCACATGTCAATGAGTGTGGCATGCCGGCAGTCAACAGCTTTTAAGCCTTCTTCTGTCCACATCGACTCACTGTACAGCGAACAGACCCCCAGATCCTTTCTCACACAGTGTCGCGCGATACACATGGTGTGGTCAACATGAAGTCTTTCCGCTAATGCTTCACTGGTCTGTGTGACTGTGTTTTTTTGTTTTTTGTAGTTGGGTACGTATTTAGATTGACACACATATGAATATACACACCCACATACAGACACATACGCAACCCGCCCCCCCTCCCCCTCCCAGCACACAAACAGAGCCAGATATCCAGACAGCCACACACACACAAACAAACAAACACACACACACATACAGCCAGATAGCCAGAATGCCACACACACACACACACACACACACACACGTAGCCAGATAGCCAGACAGACAGACAGACAGACACACACACACACACACACACACACACACACACACACACACACATGCAGCCAGATAGCCAGAAAGCCACACACACACACACACACACACACACACACACACACACACACACACACACACACGTAGCCAGATAGCCAGACAGCCACACACACATACGCACAGACACATACAGACACACAGACACAGACACACACACACACACACACACACACACATACAGCCAGATAGCCAGTAAGCCACACACACACACACACACACACACACACACACACACACACACACACACACACACACACACAGATCACGTGTCAATGAGTGTGGCAGTCAACAGCTTTTAAGCCTTCTTCTGTCCACATCGACTCACTGTACAGCGAACAGACCCCCAGATCCTTCCTCACACAGTGTCGCGCGATACACATGGTGTGGTCAACATGAAGTCTTTCCGCTAATGCTTCAGTGGTCTGTGTGACTGTGTTTTTTGTTTGTTTTTTGTAGTTGGGTACGTATTTAAATTGACACACATATGAATATACACACCCACATACATACAGACACAAACAGACAGACGAGGCATGCAGCTATGTTGACGGAGTGTGTTTCTCTGTGTGTATGTGCGTGTGTTTCTTTGTCTGTGTGTGTGTGTGTGTGTGTGTGTGTGTGTGTGTGTGTGTGTGTGATAAATAGATAGATAGATAGATAGATAGATAGATAGACCTCACTAGCCAGGGCCACTCCACCCCACCCCACCCCACCATGCACACACCCCCATGCACGCACACACACACACACATAAATACACACACACACACACACACATATGTATATATGTATATATCTAAATCTAAGAGAGAGAAGACAAAATAATCAGGTAAGATCGAAACAGAGGCGAGTTCAATGCAACAGTTAAATTCTCATTGATTAATGTCATGGTCGCAAAAGGCGACAAAAAAATCAAAGTGAGTTTTGACGACAATCTTTTTTTTTTTTCTTTTTTGCAAGGCAACGATTTTTTTGATTTTTTTTTTGGTGTGTGTGTGGGGGGGGGGGGGAAGCAGGCGAGGGGGGGGGGTGTGAAGGGGGGGGGGGCGGACGGGAGCAACAGGCACAATGGCGACTAGTACTTACTGCCCCACACTAGAACGTTATCTTAACTCGAGTGGAGACCGGATACAGGTGGCATTGATTATCGATTGGTTTGGGTGCTGTGCTGTGCTGTGCTGTGCTGTGCTGTGCTGTGCTGTAGGGGCTTATACAGTGTCGATTCGCTGTGTGTGTATATATGGTTGCAGCAGTCACTCACTAGTGACCTGTTCGGAAGTGTTAGTGGACATAGCTGTGTATGTTAAAGTGTGTGTGGTGTTGGGAGTTTGGAGGGTAAGGGGGTGTGGAAGGTGGGGGGTGGGGTGTGTGTGTGTGTGTGTGTGTGTGTGTGTGTGTGTGTGTGTGTGTGTGTGTGTGTGTGTTGTCTTGTGGTGTGTGTGTGTGTGTGCGTGCGTGCGTGCATGCGTGCGCGTGTGTGTGTATGTGAGTGTGTATGCATGCGTGTGTGTGTGTGTATGCACACACACACACACACACACACACACACACACACACACACACACACACACTGTGAGCCATATGGCTATAAACACAACTAATTCAAAAAGAAGCATTATGTACAAATATTGCTGTATGTACCCACCCACCCACCCCCACACACACACCAGTACACACATACAGACACACACACACATATACACACACACACATACACCTACATGCATGACCTATGGCTATTTATGTAAGCACAAGCACACACATCTATTATATGGACGGCAATAGTGGTAGCAGTAGTTGTTGTAGTTGTAGTGGTAGTGGTAGTAGTAGCAGCAGTAGAAGTTGGAGTAGTAATGAAGAAGAAGAAGACTATCTGTTGTGATTTAACATTGAAGAACATAACAAGAATGACATGGACAATATAAATGACTTTGAAACAAACTGGTTACCCAGTCATACTTTACTTCAAGACACATTCCAGTATTCAACTTAAAGGACACATTCCAGTATTCAAGTTGAAGACACATCCCAGTATCTAATCTAAGACACATTCCAGCATCTAATCTAAGACACATTCCAGTGTCTGATTTAACTCTCTCCATACGAACGGCGAAAGAGACGACGCTAACAGCGTTTCACCCCAATTACCATCATCAAAATATTGCAAGCAGAAGGCTCTTATACTGAAGAGGTGAATGTTGACAAAGAATACCACAATTCTAACGACGGAAGCTAAAGGTTGGGTCATTCAGACACCCACTGGACATCCGAGGGGTCTGTGTAGAGGAGAAGAGAGGACTGGCCGTACTGAGTGAGTTAAGACTCATTCCAGTATTGTCACAATTAAGGTTAAAAGGTGATGACGATAGTGATTATTTCCTTGTTTTCATGCATTCACTTACTTATCGTTTTATAACTTTATCCGTTAAGTTACAGTCCTTTTTTTTCCCAAATATGTTGACAACAATATGTCGAAGTTATGAAACACTTCTCTTTTCATTTTGTTCACTTTCTTTCCTTATTTTGAACATGTGTCTGTTGTGCTATGAAGAAATGTTATTAATCTTTTTTTCTAGATGTATAATAAAGCTTCTTTTTTCTAACTTCAAAAATAATAACAATTGCACAATCCATACACCATTCACTCCTGACCCAAGTCTGTTTTTACATAATAAACGGTTGTACCCAGAAGCTTTTTATCTTTAAGCCGGATTATAGACCTACAAACTGTGTGTGGTCTACCTACCTACTGGGCAAGCGGCTCACTCCAGATATATATATTGATATATATATATATATATATATATATATATATATATAGATTGGTCGATTCCTGAGTCACTGCTTTTCGTGGGCAGCCATGCCAGCAAAGATTACTCGATGCCAACAGTGAAAGAACTTTTGAAGCAATGCAGATATCAAGGCGGACAATATTAGCTCTTTTTTTGTTTGTTTGTTTTGTTTTGTTTTGTTTTGTGTTTTTCTTGCTTACTTCTTGGTGCATATGTTATACTGACTAATATTCTGGAAAGTGACGTGATCTTGGCAGCG
>NC_134877.1:18376770-18381770 GCF_041734735.1 Babylonia areolata | reverse complement strand
TTTTTAATTTTTTATCTGTGTTATGTTTTGACAAAACCTCGCCGCTTTTTGTTATCATAATTCAAGTGGCTGTGTTGTGCTCAGCAAATAGTTCGTATCCGTATTGTTTGATTAATTTTCTCTCTGGGTAAGTGTAAACACGTCGACTTCATACAGACAGAAAAGGAAGAAAGAAAGAAAGGAAGAAGAAAGAAAGAAAGAAAGAAAGAAAGAAAATAACTGAGAAGGAAAAGAATTAACTCTCTCTCTATTTCCTAGATTAGTTTATACGTTATCTTTACGAGGGTAGGATGACAACAGGCCGATAAGTGCCTATTCCTTTTCTCTCAATAAAAACAAAAGTTTCGATTTCGATTTCGATTTCTCTCTCTCTGTCTGTCTGTCTGTCTGTTTCTGTCTCTGTCTCTGTCTCTGTCTCTGTCTCTCTCTCTCTCTCTCTCCACTACTCCCTCCCCCCCCCCTCTCTCTCTCTCTCCCTTCCTCTCTATATCAATTTGTGCATGTGCTTACATACGGTATCTTTGTATCTGTGCCTCTCTCTGTCTCTGTCTCTCTCTCTGTGTCTCTCTCTCTCTTTCTGTCTCTGTCTCTCTCTCTCTCCACTTCTTCCATATCCCCCCCCCCTCACCCCTGCACCTCTCCCCTCCCCACCCCCCCTTTCCCTTCTTTTTTTCCCCTCCACTAACACACACCATTGTGTATTTTTTTCTATTTTCTTCCACGCATGCTGCGAGTTTAGTTTTGCTCAGTAACTTTTCGCTTCTGTGTGCTTTGCTTTTTTTCTTTTTTTTTTTTCTTTGTTTAGCTTCGCTGTAAACCACTAAGATTTACGAGCACATCTGCTGAGGCTGTAAACAAGCTTTCACTGCGTGAGCCGTGTACCTCTGTGTGTGTGTGTGTGTGTGTGTGTGTGTGTGTGTGTGCGTGTGTGTGTGTGGGGGGGGGGGGTGGGGGGGGGGATGGGGGACCGAGAAATACCTATCTATTTTCGTGTTGTTGTTGTTGTTGTTGTTGTTGTTACCGCTGTTGTTTTTAAAGCCTGTTGGAATTACCTTTCGTCAAGTTTTTTTTCTTCTTTTTTTTTCTTGTTTCTTTCTTTTTTTTTCTTTTTTCTTTAATTTTCGTTTTCGCCTGAAGAGGCACTTTGTATGTGTGTGTGTGTGTGTGTGTGTGTGTGTGTGTGTGTGGTGTGTGTGTGTGGTGTGTGTGTGTGTGTGGTGTGGTGTGTGTGTTTGTGTGTGGTGGTGTGTTGTTTTGTCATGGAAGAGAACCAGAACCAAAAACCCACAAGGGGGAAGGGGAGAAGAAGAAGGAGCGGGACATGCGAGACGGGGAGTTCCTGAGGAGCCTCACGATTAGAACGCAGGGGGGGGGGGGGGGGGGGGGGGGGGGGGGAGGGGGGAGGAGGAGGAAGGAGGAAAAGACACTGCCGGGAGGCGCGAGAAAGCCATCCGGGCGGCGGCCGCCTACAGAACGCGACCCTCGAGATGACGCAGAACTCCTGACCCGCCTGAGGCCTGCAGGCCGGCCTCGATCCTTCCTCCTCCGTCCTTCTCCTCCTGTCTTCTCGCTCCCTCTTTCCGGTCTCTTCTTCTTATCATCCTCTCACTCCTCCTTCTCTCCATCCGCTCTGCCCTTCTGCCCTCCTCTCTCCTCCCTCCCCTTCCCTCCTCCTTCTTCTTCTTCTTCTCCACCTCCTCCGCACTTCATCTTCCTTTCCCCTCCCTTCCTCTTCTCTTCCTCCTCCTCCGTCCTTCTTTCCTTCTCCTCCCTCCTCCGTCCTTCTTCTTCCTTCTCCTCCCTCCTCCGTCCTTCTTCTTCCTCCTCCTCCCTCCTCCGTCCTTCTTCTTCCTTCTCATCCCTCCTCCGTCCTTCTTCTTCCTCCTCCTTCCTCCTCCTTCCTTCTTCTTCCTTCTCATCCCTCCTCCGTCCTTCTTCTTCCTCCTCCTTCCTCCTCTTTCCTTCCGCTTCTTCCTCCTCCCTCCTCCTTCCTTCCTCCTCCTCCTTCCTCCTCCTCCTCCCTCCTCCTTCCTTCTTCTTCCTCCTCCTCCGACCTCCTCATCATCCTTCCTCCTCTCCCATCCTCCTCCCTCCTCCTTCCTTCTTCTTCCTCCTCCTCCGACCTCCTCATCATCCTTCCTCCCCTCCCATCCTCCTCCCTCCTCCTACCTTCTTCTTCCTCCTCCTCCGACCTCCTCATCATCCTTCCTCCTCTCCCATCCTCCTCCCTCCCTCCGTCCTCCTCCTTCTTCTTCCTCCTTCCTTCTTCTCCTCCTTCCTCCCCATCCTGTTTCTTCCTGCCCTTCTGCCTCCCCCCCTTCCTCCTCCTCCTCCCTCCTCCTTCCTTCTTCCCCGTTCTCATCCCTCCTCCTTCCTTCTTCTTCCTCCTCCGTCCTCCTTCTTCTTCTTCCTCCTCCTCCTCCTTCTCCTCCTTCCCCATCCTGTTTCTTCCTGCCCTTCTGCCTCCCCCCCCTTCCTCCTCCTCCTCCTCCTTCTCCCTCCTTCTCCTCCATCTTGTCCTTCTCTTCCCCCTCCTCCACCTCCTCCTTTTCCTTCTCCTCTTCTAATAACTGTATGGGTGACGATCTAAAGAAAACGAGTGTTCTGTTTAACCATCAAGAAGCGTATGAAAGAAATAAACCTATGTAAACTAGAATAAGACAACAGGCGGTTTTTGTTTCTTTTCCTGTTCTGGTTTTTTTTTTTCCTTTCTTCTTTGAAGCAAGTTTTCTTTCTTTAGTTCCTTCTTTCTTTTTTTTTTCTTTCTTTTTGTGTGTGTGTGTGTGTGTGTGTGTGTGTGTGTGTGTGTGTGTGTGTGTGTGTGAGAGAGAGAGAGAGAGAGAGAGAGAGAGGGAGAGAGAGAGAGAGTTCGTGACTGAAACTTGACTGAATGACAAAGGAAACGAATGATGAGCGCCCAAAAGTAGCTGTCAATCAGCTCCACCCAGGTAGGCAGCCTGTTGTGTAAAAATATAACCCCGTGTTTGTAAAAAGCGCTTCTTAGAGCGTAGTCTCTAACCGAAGGAGAGGCGCTTTATAGATACCCCCCCCCCCCCCTCCTCCTCCTCCTCCTCATCCTCATCATCATCATCATCATCATCATCATCATCAACAACAACAACACATGTTTTTTTGTGGTTAATACAGTGTTGGACTTTCAGTCTTAGTGTCCTGGTGTTTGTGACTAGTGGGCTATAAGGGTGGAGACTTTTTTCCCGATTTCATGGCCAAAAGATATGCAGACCTGCTGGTACCTGAACCCCTTTCGTGTGCACGGTATTCACATCCAGAGGATCCAGTTCGTACAATAATATACCGTAATCTATATCAGCGTTCAGGTTGTGTTGTGTTGTGTTGTGTTGCGCTGCGCTGAACTGCACTGTATCGTATCGTATCGTATCGTATCGTATCGTATCGGTATCGTATCGTATCGTAATAGTATCGTATCGTCTCGTTATCGTATCGTATCGTTATCGTTATCGTATCGTATCGTATCGGTATCGTATCGGTATCGTATCGTATCGTATCGTAATCGTATCGTCTCGTTATCGTATCGTATCGTTATCGTTATCGTTATCGTATCGTATCGTAATAGTATCGTATCGTCTCGTTATCGTATCGTATTATTATCGTATCGTTATCGCATCGTATCGTATCGTTATTGTATCGTATCATATTGTATCGTATCGTTATCGTTATCGCATCGTATCGTATCGTATCGTATCGTATCGTATCGCAGTGCATCGTATTATTGTATTACTCAATGTCACGACAGATTTTACTCTATGTGGTGAAATTCGGGTTGACAGCGTAGCCATAGCGCAGCGCTACCACGTTATACTGCCAAGATCTAGGTGAAACCAAATTATCATTCATATTAAAATCATCAAATCTATTCCATCCACCTCCTCTCATACAGCAAGGGAAGACAAAAAAAAAAAAAAAAAAAAAACATAAAGCTACGTTAACTCTTTCCATACGAACGGCGAAAGCGACGACGTTAACAGCGTTTCACCCCAATTACCATCATCAAAATATTGCAAGCGGAAGGCTCTTATACTGAAGAGGTGAATGTTGACAAAGAATACCACAATTCTGACGACGGAAGCTAAAGGTTGGGTCATTCAGACACCCACTGGACATCCGAGGGGTCTGTGTAGAGGAGAAGAGAGGACTGGCCGTACTGAGTGAGTTAACCCACCCTACGAAAACTGGGGCAGGAGGGAGGAAGGGAGGGAGCGAGGGAAGGGAGAGGATGGGGGAAGGAGGGGAGGGAGGGGGAAGATGGGTACGGTGGGTGTGTCTTGAAACAGAAGCTGACGTTTGTTCCTCCAATATATCACTGGAATGGCCCCTCACTCCCGTTTAGTTCAGTCTTGCAGTTTGGCAGTTACAGTTGCAGGGATAGGATGGAACAGGGCCGGGAAGACAATGTGTGTGTTGGGGGCGTGGGGGGGGGGGGGCGCGGGGGGGGGGGGGGGGCGTGAGCATGTGCGTCCTCTCTCTCTCTCTCTCTCTCACTCTCTCTCTCTCTCTCTCTCTCTCTCTCTCCCTCTCACACACACACACACACACACACACACACACACACACACACACAGAAAGAGAGAGAGGAAGTTTTGTTGCCAGGCGAAAAAAAACTTAATTGGGAATTTTCTGATCTTACTCTCTCTCTCTCTCTCTCTCTCACACACACACACACACACACACACACACACACACACACACACACACACACACACACACACACACAACCCACTCGTGGAGCAATAAAAAACAGAACAGTTGTTGGCGGTGTCATTGTTTTTATTTGCTGTTGTTGTCGTCGTCGTCGTCGTCGTCGTCGTTGTATTTGGTTGTTGTTGTTATTGTTATTTTTCTTCATGTTTCTGTATGAGCGGCCGGTGCGGGCTAGCACCTAGCCCGACTAGGACGAAGAGAGGGTTGCACCTAGCCGACAGCCCGACTAGGAAGAGATGGTTCCCAACCTCCCACCCCGG
>NC_134877.1:18351770-18366770 GCF_041734735.1 Babylonia areolata | reverse complement strand
CGATGATGGTGATGATGATGATGATGATGATGATGATGATGGTGGTGGTGGTAAATATGATGCCGACGACGATGACGACGGCGATGACGGCGATGCACTGGTCGTAATGCGCCCAAACGCGTTCTAACTGCAAGTCAGACGGTATAATTCATAAACACCAGACAGAGCGAGGCAGCGGCAGCAGCGAAATGGCGCCAGTGTGTCGTGCATTAATTAATTAATTAATACAGGATGACCTGCAGTGTTAGTGTGAAGACTGGGCTCTTTGTCGACTGCTGCTGCAAATGCGCGCACACTTGACTCTCTCTCTCTCTCTGTCTCTCTCTCTGTCTGTCTCTCTCCCTCACGCGAACCGTCTGGTCTCGTAAATTGTCTACAAGCTGGCGATGCAGACATAAATAAATAAAGAAAGAAACAAAGAGAGAAGTGTGCGTGTGTGTGTGTGTGTGTGGGGGGGGGGGGTTGGGGGGGGGGTGAGTGGGGGGAGGGTTAAAGGTAAAGTCACAAAGAGAGAAGTGGAGGGGGGTTAAAGGTAAAGTCACAAAGAGAGAAGTGGAGGGGGGTTAAAGGTAAAGTCACAAAGAGAGATGAGGAGGGGGGTTAAAGGTAAAGTCACAAAGAGAGAAGAGGAGGGGGGTTAAAAGTAAAGTCACAAAGAGAGATGTGGAGGGGGGTTAAAGGTAAAGTCACAAAGAGAGATGTGGAGGAGGGGTGGTTAAAGGTAAAGTCACAAAGAGAGAAGTGGAGGGGGGTTAAAGGTAAAGTCACAAAGAGAGAAGAGGAGGGGGGTTAAAGGTAAAGTCACAAAGAGAGATGTGGAGGGGGGTTAAAGGTAAAGTCACAAAGAGAGATGTGGAGGAGGGCGGTTAAAGGTAAAGTCACGAAGAGAGAAGTGGAGGGGGGTTAAAGGTAAAGTCACAAAGAGAGATGTGGGGGGGGGTTAAAGGTAAAATCACAAAGAGAGATGTGGAGGGGGGTTAAAGGTAAAGTCACAAAGAGAGATGTGGAGGAGGGGGGTTAAAGGTAAAGTCACAAAGAGAGATGTGGAGGGGGGGTGGTTAAAGGTAAAGTCACAAAGAGAGATGTGGAGGGGGGTTAAAGGTAAAGTCACAAAGAGAGATGTGGAGGTGGGGTGGTTAAAGGTAAAATCACAAAGAGAAAAGTGGAGGGGTGTTAAAAGTAAAGTCCGATTTTAGCATCCTAACCTATCGCACCTATTTTACCGGTAATGTCTGTGCATGTATAAAACGATATATCACTACCATTAGTATATGTTGTAACCCATTTTCAGTGGATTTCGACTCTTATTTTGCACGTTATTTATTTATGGGGTTTTGACTCACTTGTGTAAACAAAGTGAGTCTATGTTTTAACCCGGTGTTCGGTTGTCTCTGTGTGTGTGTGTGTGTGTGTGTCCGTGGTAAACTTTAACATTGACATTTTCTCTGCAAATACTTTGTCAGTTGACACCAAATAAGGCATAAAAAATAGGAAAAATTCAGTTCTCTCCACTTTGATCTGATATTCTGACCCAACAACAAGAGCAGTCATTATTATCATTTTTTGTTCAAACAGGAACTTCTTTTGCTAAGCATGGAAGTTTTATTTATTTTGCAAACGTTTTGGTGCAGATAGTAAAAAAGGGAAATTACTCTGTAATTAATGCTAGGGGACTTCATTTGCTTTAAACTGATCTTTCTCATCTTAAACATTACTTTTCTTTTCTTTTCTTTTCTTTTTTCTTCTCCCAAGCTTATCCATCATATTTAATACAGAGCACTTTTCAACCATTTTTACAATCTCTTTTTTTTTTCCTCCTAATGATTCCTTTACAGGATAAAGCGTGAAACACAAGTGAGTCTTGAAGACTTTGCCTCTTGTTTTTTGTGTTTTACTCAGCTTTGATGTATAGAGGGGGGTTAAAGATAAAGTCCAATTTTAGCATCCTAAATATTTGCACCTATTTTACAGGCAATGTTTGTGCATGTATGAAACGATATTATTACCATTAGTAGATTTTGTAACCCATTTTCAGTGGATTTCGACTCTTATTTTGAGACGGGCGCAATAGCCGAGTGGTTAAAGCGTTGGACTGTCAATCTGAGAGTCCCGGGTTCGAATCACGGTGACGGCGCCTGGTGGGTAAAGGGTGGAGATTTTTACGATCTCCCAGGTCAACATATGTGCAGACCTGCTAGTGCCTGAACCCCCTTCGTGTGTATATGCAAGCAGAAGATTAAATACGCACGTTAAAGATCTCTGTAATCCATGTCAGCGTTCGGTGGGTTATGGAAACAAGAACATACCCAGCATGCACACCCCCGAAAACGGAGTATGGCTGCGTACATGGCGGGGTAAAAACGGTCATACACGTAAAAGCCCACTCGTGTGCATACAAGAGAACGCAGAAGATGAAGAAGAAGACTCTTATTTTGTACGGATTTTGTGTGTGTTGTACTGTTGTTTATTTTCTTTCTTTTTTTTTCTTTTTTCTTTTTTTTTTACTCAGCTTTGATGTGGATTCAGTCAGTAAACTAACGTGCCACCATCTTGCTTTTTCCCGTTTTTCGTCCCACAAGCCACGGAATTGTAACCAGTGGGTACAATGATTTAGGATAATGAAAAAAGACATAACAATTGACATGCAGTGATTAGAGAGAAAAACAAAACAGAGATGAAAGAGAGAGAAAGAGAGAGAGGGGGAGAGAGATAGCGAGAGAGAGGGAGAGGGGGAGAGACAAGACAAGACAATGGTTTCTTTGTTAGGCCTCCGGCCCATAACAAAGGAGTGGGCCACTAACAAAAATATTACATAATGAATCAAATAGTGTGAATAATATATCAATGCACATGTGACTTGCAAGCTCTCTCTCTCTCTCTCTCTCTCTCTCTCTCTCTCTCTCTCTCTCTCTCTCTCCTCTCCTCTCCCCTCCCTCAAACACATGCACGCGCGCATATACACACCCACATACACACACGCTCGCGCGCTAAACACACAGATCCAGCGATCTGGATTAAGCTGACAAGCTAACGAAACTTACAAAAAATTCATTACAAATTGCAAGAATCGGAAAAAAAGAGGGAGAGGGGAAGAGAGAGAGGGAGAGATAGGGGGATGGAGGGAGATAAAATGATAAACTATTATTTACTGAGATAAGTAGAAAAGCACTGGTGCGTTTTGTTTTTTTTTCCATCCGGTCGCCGCCCTAAATAGATAGATCTACATTGCACAATACTGAAAAGTAACAGCGAAGAGCAGGATACTACAGTAGTCAAAATATATCAGAATATAAGAATTATACTGAGGGAGAAAGAGAGATTGATAGAAATAGAGAGAGACTGCGCGCGCGCGCATGTGTGTGTGTGTGTGTGTGTGTGTGTGTGTGTGTGTGTGTGTGTGTGTGTGTGTGTGTGTGTGTTTGTGTGTGAGTGAGAGAGAGACAGACAGACAGACAGACAGACAGAGAGATAAAGACAGATAGACCGACAGACAAAAAGAATGAGAAAGAGAGAGAGAATCGAACCCTGTACCACACAACCCCCCCCCCACACACATACACACACACACACACACACACACAAGCACACGCACGCACACACACACGCACACACACACACACACGCACGCACACACACACACACACACACACACACACACACACACTCAGCTACTTACCTCCAACGTATGTCAGCAGAAGTGTCCCCGCCATCCACGCTGATAGCAGCGCCGCCCTCACCGTCACCCCCACCACCCTCCCCATCCTCCCCACCACCACCACCACCACCACCACTATCACCACAAGCCAATGGCACCTCCCTCAGTTCAGCTCACGACCAGAAAAAAAAAAAAAAAAAAAAAAAAAAAAAAAGCTACTCGACGATAATACCTCTTCCGTCGACACGATAGAAGTCTCATCAGAAATCACCACCATCAACGTCCAACAGAAAATAAGTACACTCACACTTGGAACATTGTCAAAGCAGTTTAGTTTCACACATGAAGAGAGAACTCGGATTCATGCAAGGTCACCAATCTGTATCCATTTGGCTACACGTGTTGGACAAATGCATGTATTCTGTAAACGAAACCTTTGTGGAGAAAAGAAAAGAAAAAAAAGTTAAGAAGTTGAGTTAATGTATCATCCAAACGTGAAGGGTTGAAGCATGTAACGATCACTCACTCATATCGGACTGACTTTTCAGCCATTTTCCGTGCCGTTTGTTCAATAATGGAGTGATGGACTAGAGGTAACGCGTCCGCCTAGGAAGCGAGAGAGTATCTGAGTGCGCTGGTTCGAATCACGGCTCAGCCGCCGATATTTTCTCCCCCTCTGCTTGATCTTGAGTGGTGGTTTGGACGCTAGTCATTCGGATGAGACGATAAACCGAGGTCCCGTGTGCAGCATGCACTTAGCGCACGTAAAAGAACCCACGACAACAAAAGGGGTGTTCCTGGCAAAATTCTGTAGAAAAATCAACAATACAACTGCACACAGGAAAAAATACAAAAAAAGGGGTGGCGCTGTAGTATAGCGACGCGCTCTCCCTGGGGAGAGCAGCCCGAATTTCACACAGAATTCTGTTGTGATAAAAAGAAATACAAATACAAATAATTTACGATATTTCTATACACGAGGGAAGTACTTGTCACAGACAGACATAAGTTTACAGTCTGGCCAACAGCAAAGTGAAAGCTGTATCATCAATGGTTTCACCATTGCAATGGGAAATCATTTACAGCTTAGTCTTTTGTGAAGGACTATGACTCTCAAACTCGGAAGCAATAATGCACTGACTCTTAGTGCTGCAGCCTTGGGAGCTAGTTGGCCTTTGGGAACCACCCCCCATTGCCGACTGTTCTAAAACCCTCTTGGCCGAGAGAGTGGGGATGTAACTTGGGGCAAGGCACTCTCCACTATAATCAAATTCTAGCCCAGATAGTCGGGACAGCAGTTGCCTCCTGTTCTGACGGTCATAGTCAGATACGACTGACTATCATATATGACGGAGGTACTGTGGCAGGATCCGTTTGTCCTTGGACTCCGGTGATCAGGATTCAAGGAACCATTTCCTAATCATGGTAATGTGCCCTTTGGGGAAAAGCACTTACCTCCCATTTTCTTCACTCTCCATCCACATGGTGAAAATGGAATCCTGACTTAGGTTTTAAGGAATGCTCTCTCCATCCACATGGTGTGAATGGATACCTGACTTTAGTTTTAAGGAATGCTCTCTCCACCCACATGGTGTGAATGGCTACCTGACTTTAGTTTTAAGGAATGCTCTCTCCACCCACATGGTGTAAATGGAATCCTGACTTTAGTTTTAAGAAAGGCTTTCTCTCCACACACACACACACACACACACACACACACACACACACACACACACACACACTAAAAAACAAACAAACAAACAAACAAAAAACCCAACCTTGCACACCGTTGATAAAACTTTGTCCAAACCCCGCAGCGGACGGACGGAGACACTGACAAGTTTGCACACAAAACAAACACATTTCACACCATTGACACATTTCTCACCAAAACGCTGTCGTTGGAAACACTACTTTGGACACACACACACACACACACACACACACAAAACCGAACAGTTAAACACCATTGACAAAACCTTGTTTTTTTGTTGTCAGACACTCCCAGTGTTAGCAAGCCTAACACTACCACTTTGTGCACAAAACAACAGCTAGGCAGATCATGCTTCTTGCGGTCATTAATTTGATGTTTGCTTTTTTTTTTTTGGAAGAACGGCGCTGCACAAACAAACACGCATACACTGAGCGCTGAGATATTATATATAGACAAGAGTTGGGAAGCTACACAATTGCAGCGCCAACAACTGCCACCACCACCACCACCACTACTACTACTACGACTACTTCCACCACACGGCGGCCAAGTTAGTTCTGTCTGTGAACGAAACAGCGCCCGTTAGTTGTATTGCCTCTGCTACTACTACTACCCCTCTCATCTCTCTCTCTCTCTCTGCTTCAGCTGCCAGCGTCACTCACCACTGAGCGCGTGCGTGCGTGCGTGTGCGTGTGCGTGTGTGTGTGTGTGTGTGTGTGTGTGTGTGTGTGTGTGTGATGCGTGGTTGGGTTGGGTTGGTGGGTGTGACTGTGTGTGTGTGTGTGTGTAGTGTGTAAGTTGTGGCAAACGAGGTGTTGTAATGTTGTATCATTATCACGCCCCCCATCTCGCCCCCCCCCCCCCCCCGGCCCCCCTGCTCCCCTCCCCTCCCCCCAACACATAACACCACAGCTTGTATGTAGTTGTGAGCGGTTGACTTTGCAAATGAAGCCCCCCCCCCCTCCACACACACACACACACACACACACACACACACACACACACACGCGCGCGCGCGCGCGCGAGAAGTATCGTTAAGGATAGGGGGGAGGGAGGGGGTCTGGTAAAAAAAAAAAAAAAACCCGCAAGGCAACACCGCTGGCGGGCCCCCCGTTAATTCGGACTGTTGACAGCTCTGAGAGAGAGAGAGAGAATGTGTGTGTGTTTGCATGTTATGTCGAAGAGAGAGAAAGAGAGAAAGAGAGAGAGAACGAACGAACGAACGAAATTTTATTTCACGAGGGTAAGGGAATAAGCACAAGTGAGGGGGGGCGGGGGGGGGGGGGGGGGGGGTTGGTAAGCATGTAGTACATCACATAATTCAATACATCAATAGCATATATGAATAGTACAAAGACATGTACAAATAATACAATTATGGAGGATAGAGAGAAAGTAAGAATGAAGGGGAATAAGAAAAAGATATCAATAAAGAAAGAAGGAAAGAAGAAAGACTGTGTGAAGAAATACAGAGACAGAAGTAAATACCTGACAGAAGCTGAGACAGATATAGACAAAGAGGCGTGAACGCTATGATTATTAATAATCAATGAAATTGTGGATTATATTATCATAATAATGTGAAGCCTGTTTCCTATTTCTTTCATGAGATATGCTAGATATGCGTTTTTAAATACTGAAATACTTTTAACTGTGTTCACTTTTATACATGTTAACATCTCATTCCGTAAGCAACCCACCTGAGTAAGAGAGACTGGACTTGAATAGATCAGTTCTAGGAAGCGGTCCAGAAATCTTGTGTACATGACGGTGAACTCACTCAGTACAGCCAGTCCTCTCTTCTCCTCTACACAGACCCCTCGGATGTCCAGTGGGTGTCTGAATGACCCAACCTTTAGCTTCCGTCGTCAGAATTGTGGTATTCTGTGTCAACATTCACCTCTTCAGTATAAGAGCCTTCCGCTTGCAATACTTTGGTGATTGGGGTGAAACGCTGTTAACGTCGTCTCTTTCGCCGTTCGTATGGAGAGAGTTAATAACAAATCTATTTTGAAGAGAAGGGGAAGTAAAACCAGACATAATTTCAAACATGAATAGAGCCTAATTATATTTAAGTTAAGTTGTTAGTGAAAGAATATCAAGAGCTCTGTAATCAGAAGGATTTAGTGAAGAGGATTTTAGAAGAATTAATTTTAATGCTCGCCTATGGAGACTCAAAAGACACACACACACACACACACACACACAAATTGCATACACATATATATTGCTTCTAAAAAGAGGGATAGGAGGTAAAGAAGGAATAAGGACAGAGAGATCAAGGCAGAAGGGCCCAGGCGCTAGACGTCAGTGACGTTCAATCCACTCGACTGTATTTTTTGCACTTGATCACTTTTTGATTGCTGTTTAGATGTCTGTGTAACAGGTATCGTTCCTTCTCTGGCTGAGTTCACCTGACCAAGCCATCAGAAGATGGCTTCAGTGTTGGGAATCTAAGTATATAAACCATGTGATAAATAAATGCAATGATATTTTATAAATGCTATTTTGATAATATGTTTGGATTCGCAGAATTAAAAAAAAAATCAGAAACTTGCAGGACGCTGATCCAGCAATGCAAAAATCAAAATAAGATTCCCAAATATCCCAAATCATCCACAGGGAAGAGGTCCGTTTATATACACCCTTTAACTCTCTCCATACGAAACGGCGAAAGAGACGATGTTAACAGCGTTTCATCCCAATTACCATCATCAAAATATTGCAAGCGGAACGCTCTTATACTGAAGAGGTGAATGTTGACAAAGAATACCACAGTTCTGACGTCGGAAGCTAAATGTTGGGTCATTGAGACACCCACTGGACATCCGAGGGGTCTGTGTAGAGGAGAAGAGAGGACTGGCCGTACTGAGTGAGTTAAAACACCAATTTCAAGAGATTCGGTGCACTGGGGAGCTATGATGTAGAATCTGTGTGGGTGGACTGATGATCGTTTGAAAAAAAAGATCGAAACTAGTTATATTAGGATTCATTCAAACAAGCACACACACCTACACACACACACATGCACACACATAATCTCTCTGTGTCTGTCTGTCTGTCTGTCTGTCTCACACACACACACACACACACACACACACACACACTCACATACAAATACACACTCATACACTCTCTCTTCTCCATGTCTCGCACATAGATACTCACATAATCATTTACTAACATACACACATTTTCCCTCTGTCTCTCTGTCTATCACACACACAAACACACGCACACGCACGCACGCACGCACGCTCGCACCCCTACCCCGCCCCTCCCCTCCCCTCCCCTCCCCCTTCACCACACACACACACACACATTATAAAATCATGCCTCAGGTAATAACATGCAGCCGCCCGCCACTCTCGCTCGAAGCTTCATCTTCACAGGTAGGCCTCTCCGACTGGATGGCGTCCCTTTAATCTGCAGCGACGCCTCGGTGACCGACAGAGGGAGCCACCACCAGGATACTTACTGTATCCATCCCCCCCCCCCCCCCCCCCCCCCCCCCCTTTTTTTATTTTTTTTTTTTTTTTTTTTTTATTTGTAACTTCTGTCTTAACTGCCTGTAACTTTTCAAACCTTTGTTTGAATGGCGAGCGAGACAAAGTTGATAAGATAAGATAAGATAAGAATAACTTTATTATCTCCAACTGGAGAAATTTGGTCAGGTGCATTATCACAACATAGACAAGTAAACAACATGGGGACCATAACTGTAAAAGTCAACAACAGCTTTTACGAATATTACGAAGATACAAATGTAAAAAAAAATATCACATACACCGTTTCATACATACATCCACACACTGCAGGTAATAACCAGTATTCTTAATGTAAAAAACAGGAAGAATTAAGAAACATTATTTGAATATAATTATAAACATAGCCTACTATACTGCACATTGATTATAATAGACAGATAAGATAAGAATAAAGATAAATTGCGGAAAACCGCAACCAGATAATCAGCACACATCTGCACCCCCACTCCCCACCCCACCCACCCCACACACGCGGATTACTTGATCAAACAAGAGTAATAAACATATGTTCTCAAATAAAAGCATTTCACATATTCGCTTTTAAAAACATTACAATTAATTATTACATCGTAATTACTAAACAGAAATATATTTAGAATATGGACGTTAGCATTAGACATATTCCATTGTACAGACATGATGTTGGTTAGACAGCAGTCCGGTGGCAAACGGGGCCATTGTTTGTTTGTTTGTTTGTTTGTTTTGTTTGTTTGATAGCTTGTTTTGTCTGTGATTTATTTATCGGTTCATCTCTTTTGTCTGACCCCGCGCGTGTGTGTGCGTATGTGTGTCTGTCTGTCTGTCTCCCTGTATCTGTTTATTTGTGCGTGTGTGTGTACGTAGTGTGTGTGTGTGTGTGTGTGTGTGTGTGTGTGTGTGTGTGTGTGTGTGTGTGTGTGTGTGTGTGTTTCTTTAGTTTAAAGTCTTTTCGCTTATTAGTGATATTAGACGGGGGAAGGAGAGAGAGAGAGAGAAAAAAAGAGAGAGAGAGAGTGTGTGTGTGTGTGTGTGTGTGTGCGTGTGTGTCTGTGTGTGTCTGTGTCTGTGTCTCTGTGTGTGTGTGTGTGTCTCTGTGCGTGTCTGTGTGTCTGTGTCTGTGCGTCTGTGGTTCATGCATACCTAATGAAGTCATATTTTTTTGGACATTCACCCCCCCCCCCATCCCCTGCCCCATCTCCCCGTCCCCAACCTCATAGAAATACTTTTGCATCTCGGTCATGCAAATTACATGAAAAAAAATGTCACAGTCATTAACTCGAAAAGTTGCATATCTTGCAGTTGCATGATATGAAATTCGTGTCAAGACTGGAGGAAATCATTGTGATGTTCATTGGCAACGATGTATATGAAAATGAAGACATTTACGGCCCTGCTAGGAGTCGCTGCGTCCGCCTTTTATGATGTGCCGTTTTAATTGGCTGCATTCCAAACTGTGAAAATGCACTTTACGCAACAACAAAAAAAAGTCATTATCATAATGAAAAGAAAGAAACCACATTGATGACAAGGATGGTGGTGATGGTGGTGGTGATGATGATGACGACGACGACGTTGATGATGATGATGATGTTCATTGGGATCTTCTCACAAGTGATGAGATGTCAATGACAAGGATAATGATGGTGGTGGTGGTAGTAGTCAGTGACGGTGATGATGGTGATGATGAAGATGATGACAACGACGACAACGATGACGATGATGATATTCATTGGGTTCTTCTCACAAAGAAGGTGTAAGTGTTTCAGTGATGGTGGTGGTTGTCAGTGAAGATGATGATAATGACGACGACGACGACGACGACGACGATAATGATGTTCACCAGTTGGGATGTTATCACAAGTGGGGAAGTGTTGTTGCTTTTTTTTTTTTTTTTTTTTTTTTTAACCAGGAATGAATAAACAATGAGGCCAGCAGAACGAAAATAATGATTAACAAATAGTAAAGAGTCGTAACTCTCTCCATTCACAAACTTTGATATGTAGTATTCATAAACAGATCCTTTATTCTCATGTTTAGATTTCTTTTTCTTCTTCTTTCTTTCTTTGTTTCTTTCTTTCTTTGTTTCTTTCTTTCATATAAAACAACAATAATAACAACAACAACTAACGGAGCTCTTGAGGTGTCATAATTTTGAAAAGCCATTTGACAGTACGGACAGAAATCCACAGCAAAACAAAATAGAAATTGCGCACAAGGGTTACGCAAAATAATAATAATGATGATAATAAAAAATAACAACAACAACAACAATAATAATAATAATAATAATAATAATAATAATGGGCTTCGTCCAGTTATCACAAAGACTGTAAACGTCTCTCTGTCAACAGGCTCCGTCCTTTCCTGAAGATTTTAAACACGCCTTAGTTACACCTTTACTCAAGAAAGCTGGTCTTATCAACATTATAATACACATATAATAATATGAAGAAGAAGAAGGAGGACGAGGAAGAGGAGCTTGAAGAAGAAGAAGGAGAAGAAGGAGGAGGAGGAGGAGAAGAAGCAGCAGGAGAAGAAGCAGAAGCAGGAGGAGAAGCAGGAGGAGAAGAAGCAG
Organism: Babylonia areolata; assembly: GCF_041734735.1. Classification (NCBI taxonomy): domain Eukaryota; kingdom Metazoa; phylum Mollusca; class Gastropoda; order Neogastropoda; family Buccinidae; genus Babylonia; species Babylonia areolata. The sequence continues at coordinate 18,355,299 of NC_134877.1, read as the reverse complement.
AAGAAGAAGTAAGAAGAAGAAGAAGAAAAGAACCAACCAGAAAGCCAGTCAGAAAGAAAAAAAAAAAGCAGCTGTTCTCGTAGCACACTGTGTCGTCCTGTACTGTACTCTGACATCGCAACTTTGACAAGCCCAGGAAATTGCCCCCCCCCCCCCCCCCCCCCCCCACCCACCCCCCACCCCCCCCCCCCTCTCCCCTCCCCCCTCCCTCTCTTTTAACGCACTGACATCCAGATAGCGACATCCGCCACAAAACGTTCTGAACATCCAGGGGTCGGTTCCGACCGCGGCCGGTGTCAGCCACAGAATGACACCCCCTACCTCCTCCCCAATCCCTCAAATTAACTCCACGGAGGTTTTGGTGTTTTTTTTTCTCCCCAGGGATATGGCCGGAAATGACTTCACAGCATGGAGTTAATAATAATAATAATAATAATGGATATTTATATAGCACACTATCCAGAAATCTGCTCTAGGTGCTTTACAAAAACGCTTTGTTAACATAAAACATTACATCTATGTTACATACACACACCAAAATACGACTACACACACACACACACACACACACACACACACACACACACACACACACACACACACTGCATGCATACATTTTAACAATACATGTGTAACTAACAGCTACCCTAACACATACGCACACATAGGCAGGCACAAACTTACATAAACGCACGCACACACAATACACATTCATATACATGCATGTAGTTATGTACACATACATATGTATACATACATAGTCAAGCACAGCTAACGCAAAGGAAGTGGACCTGCCACAATGGAGTTAACCTGGGAGGACTCCAACCCTTGTCCTGAAATGCCCCCCCCCCTCCCCAACCCACCCCTTCCTTAGGATAAAACGAAATGATAAAATCAATCAGAAAGCATGAATTAGTATATTGCTGGGGGGGGGAAAAAAACCGGTGAAGAATTAATTTGGGGCAGCACCAAAACACACTCCAGTCTTTGCCCCACACCCCCAAACACTCCATAGTAAGTTAGTCTGGGCAAGTATCTTTTCGACTTCCAACAGTCAGTCTGGGGCACTACCAGGTTAACTCCACATAAATGTTTGAGGAGTAGAGTTAGGACTAGCCCCCATTTCCACTCCCACCCCCACCCACCCCTGTCAAAAAAAAGGGGAAAGAAATGTAAAATTATTATAAAAAAAAAAAAAAAAAAAAATCGGAGGGCGTTAATTTGGGGCATTCACGCTGATCCTGAGAGAACTCCCTTGGAGTCTGTTACAACCCGTAAGGGGTTGCCCATGTACCACCCCCACCCCTTCCCAAACTAACTAACGTCCCGACAACACAAACACAGAAACACATAAGAGTTCAGCTCGTTGTTTGACTGTGGTCATGCAAAAATGAGTACCCCGTTTAACCAAAGCACAATTCCAATACGATCCTATAGTCAACTGCAGCGCCGGTTCAGTTCACCAATGCTGCCAGAGTTCAGGACTAGAACTCCTCCCGTCGGCTGAAGCTCCTGCAGCTTCTGCAGGTTCGATGGCTGAGGTTGGTCGGGGCGAGAGGGACGATGGGAAAGTGGGAAAGGGTACATTGGAAGTGAGGAGTGGGAGCGGGAGTGAGGAAGTTTTGGGAAGGACACGGTAGAAAGGGGACGAGGATCTAGGACCGTCCCAGAGTTGTCCTGGAGACCCGTCAAAGGCAGTGGCACGGAAGGGAGGGAAACACAGGAAAATCTGTCACCAGATAAATAGGCTCACCACTGGCCCAGGGTGAAAACACAGACCCACACAAACCAACACCGAAGAAGAAGAAGGGGGTGACTAGGAGAACGCCCCACAACTTCACTGACGGCACCCAACAGAACACACGCTGGAACGGTGACCCGTCTCCCCTCAAAGCTCGGCATCAACAGCCCAAGGGAATCTTTCTCTCCTAGCTACATAGATTTCTGACTCACTCAGAGTTTAAAAAAAAAAATGTTCAGGAGAAGGTACATGCCACAAACATATCCTCAGAAATGCACGTACATACACACAGGAAGGAGAGAGGAGGAGGGAGGGGGGGGGGGGGTGAAGGAGATAGGTGGAGAGAGAGGGGAGAGAGAAAGGAGAGAGAATGGGGGAGAAGGGATGGAAGAGAGTTGCACATGAACACATGCAACGATCGCGCCAACGAGCGGTGACGGAGTCTTTTACGGATATAATTATGATGGAGCCATTTAATTTAACTCTCTCCATACGAACGGCGAAAGAGACGACGTTAACAGCGTTTCACGCCAATTACCATCATCAAAATATTACAAGCGGAAGGCTCTTATACTGAAGAGGTGAATGTTGACAAAGAATACCACAATTCTGACGACGGAAGCTAAAGGTTGGGTCATTCAGACACCCACTGGACATTTGAAGGGTCTGTGTAGAGGTGAAGAGAGGACTGGCCGTACTGAGTGAGTTCCATCCCAGATTGAACCCCCCCCCCCCCCCCCCCCCCCCTTTGCAAAGTACGTTTTTTGTTTATTTATGTTGTTGCTGCTGGGTTTGTTTGTTTTTTTTGTTTTGTTTTGTTTTTGTTTTTTGTTGGTGTTGTGGGGTTTTTGTTGTTGTTGTTTTTTTCAAAAATACGTTTTATTGCTCAACCAATGGATGGAAAGGGGTATAGTTAGGAAGTGAGTAATCGGGGATCACAGCTCAGAAAAATACTCCATAAATATTTTTGGCTTCTTGCCTTGTCAATGTACCATAATGATACGCGAATTTCAAAATGCGCTTTTTGCAGCAAAAACAAAACAAAACATTAAAAAACAAATGTTGTCCAATGTATGAAGAAGGGGATGGATGGAGTTAGACTGTGGGCAATAGTTGGCGGAGTTTAAAAAAAAGAAAAAAAGGAGACCTCTCTTGAAAATACTCCAAGTGAGGAGAGTGTGTCAGGGCTGACGACTCCAAGCCGCGGGGTGTCACAACTGACCGTGCTTGAGGAGACGTGGTGGTGGCGGGGTCATTTTCAGACTCTACACCGCCCCACCCCCTCCCATTACCCCCTCGCCCCCCAAAAAGTGCTTGTGAGGGGTCATTTTCAGACGCTACACCCCCCTCCCCCCCCCCCCCCCTACACACCCCACCCCCACCCCCCCACCCCCGAAAAAAGTTCAGACGCCATACCACCCTTTTTGGGGGGTTGGGGGGGGTGGTGGTAGCGTCTGAAAATTTTCAGACGATACACCACCCTTCTCCCCCCACCCTACCCCCCAAAATGTGCCTGGAGGAGTCATTTTCAGACGATACCCCCCCACTCCTCACCCCCCCCCAGAAAAAAAAACCCAGTGCCTGGAGGGGTCTTCTTCTTCCTCTTCTTCTTCTTCTTCTGCGTTCGTGGGCTGCAACTCCCACGTTCACTCGTATGCACACGAGTGGGATTTTACGTATATGACCGTTTTTACCCCGCCATGTAGGCAGCCATATTCCGCTTTCGGGGGTGTGCATGCTGGGTATGTTCCTGTTTCCATAACCCACCGAACGCTGACATGGATTACA
>NC_134877.1:18331770-18346770 GCF_041734735.1 Babylonia areolata | reverse complement strand
ACACACGCGCATACACACACACACACACACACACACACACACACACACACACACACACACACACACACACACACACACGGACACAAACACACACACACACAAACAAACACACACACACTCACACACACACACACACAAACACACACACACACACACACGGACACAAACACACACACATGCACACACACACAAACACACACACATGGACACACACACACACACACACACACACACACACACACACACACACACGGACACAAACACACACACATGCACACACACACACACACACACACACACACACACACACACACACACACACACACGCCTCTTGCTGATGACGAAAATGATGTCTAGTTGGTGTCTGGACCAAGGGCGCCTGCTTAACACTCACTTGTCGTGGCCTGGAGGAGAACAGACAACTCGGTGATGCCGAGATTGTACCGCGGCAACCCTACCCGCTATGGGCAGACAGTCTGTGATCGAAAAACAGAGAGTGAGTGACGAACACACACACACACACACACACACACACACACACAGAGTGAGAGAGAGAGAAAGAGAGGGTGGGGGTGGGGGAGAAAAAGAGATGTGAAGACTGAGGAAGGCGAGAATTAAGCTGAATTTTTTTTTTTAATTGATGGGGCTAGTGGAATGAGCAAAGGCACGCTTTTTTTTTTTACATCTTGCCCTGAAAGATATCTATAAAAGAAATAACCCAATAACAAGAACAGACGAGAGAGAGAGGGGGTTGGGGGGGGAGGAGAGAGAGAGAGAGAGAGAGAGAGAGGGGAAACGAAACGAAACCAAAACAAAAACAAAACAAAAAAACGACAGAGAGACAGAGACAGACAGACACAGACACAGTCACGGATACACACACACACACACACACACACACAGAGAGAGAGAGAGAGAGAGAGAGAGAGAGAGAGAGAGAGAGAGAGAGAGAACTCAGAATGTTTTTTTATTCCAGGATTAAGATTTTGGGCATGGCCCATTCTTCCAACGTGTTCTTGATAATCAACATCAGTTACATTAGCACATATATATTTAATGAAAAGGGGAGAAAGAGAGAATTAAAAAGAGAGAGAAAAAAAAGTCCTGCAGAAAGAATATGATAAAGAGAGCACACACACACACACACACACACACACACACACACACACACAGTGAGACAGAGACAGAGAGTGAGACAGAGAGTAAGACAGAAACAGAGAGACAGAGAGAGACAGAAACAGGGACAGAGAGAGACACAGAGAGTATGAGGGTGGTAGCGATATAGATGGGTGCATGGTTTCCTCGAGAGAGAGAGAGTATGTGGGTGGTAGCGATATAGATGGGTGCATGGCTTCCTCGAGAGAGAGAGAGAGAGAGAGAGAGAGAGAGAGTATGTGGGTGGTAGCGATATAGATGGGTGCATGGCTTCCGAGAGAGAGAGAGAGAGAGAGAGTATGTGGGTGGTAGCGATATAGATGGGTGCATGGCTTCCTCGAGAGAGAGAGAGAGAGAGAGAGAGAGAGAGAGAGAGAGTATGTGGGTGGTAGCGATATAGATGGGTGCATGGCTTCCTCGAAAGAGAGAGAGAGTATGTTGGTGGTAGCGATATAGATGGGTGCATGGCTTCCGAGAGAGAGAGAGAGTATGAGGGTGGTAGCGATATAGATGGGTGCATGGTTTCCGAGAGAGAGAGAGAGAGAGAGAGAGAATGTGGGTGGTAGCGGTATAGATGGGTGGGTTGCTTATCCAGAGAAAGTAGAGAGACAGAGACAGACAGACAGACAGACAGAGACAGAGAGTATGTGGGTGGCAGCTGTATAGATGGGTGGGTGGCTTCCTCCACTGAGAGAGACAGAGACAGAGAGACAGACAGACAGAGAGGCAGAGAGAAAGACAGAGACAGAGTGTGTGGGGGTGGTAGCGTAATAGTTGGGTGGGTGGCTTCCTCCACTGAGACACACACACACACACACACACACACACACACACAGAGAGAGAGAGAGAGAGAGAGAGAGAGAGAGAGACAGAAAGAAAGAAAGACAGACACAGAGAGACACGGAAAGAGAGAGTGAGAGTATGTGGATGGCGGCGGTATAGTCTGGTGGGTGGCTTCCTCCACAGAGAGAGAGAGAGACAGATACAGAGACAGACAGAAAGAGACACAGAGAGACAAAGAGAAAGAAAGGCAGACAGAGACAGAGAGAGCAAAAAAAAATCCAGAGAGACACAGAAAGAGAGAGAGGATGGGTGGGGTGGACCAGGGACTCCTTTATCACGCGTGTCTGCAGAGAAAAGCCCGACAACAATAGTGTCACCACATGATGCTCACCGCTTTAGACCACACACCTGCTTCTTTTTTATTTATCACGTTAAGACACAGGTCTTCCTCGAGCACTATCCGTCTAATCCCGCGGTGGAATTTTTTTTTTTTTTTAAAGCCGTCCAATCTGGGGAAGCATAATAAAGTTGCAGGACAGTCGAAGGTGAACTCAGTCAAGACCCTGAAGCACACCTACTAGAAGGTGGTACCATTCAGAGACTGGCTCCAAAGAGACAAGCAGGTATCTTCCTTACTGTCCTGAATGCCAGAAGGAATAGTGGGCAGGAAGGGAGAAAGGGAGGAAGGAGAGAAGGAAGGAAGAAGGGAGGAAGGAAGGAAGGTAGGAAAGATGGAAGGCAGGTAGGAAGGAAGGAAGGAAAGAGGGAAGGAAGGTAGGAAGGAAGGTAGGAAAGATGGAAGGCAGGTACGAAGGAAGGAAGGAAGGTAGGAAGGAAAGAAGGGAGGAAGGAAGGAAGGGAGGAAGGAAGGAAGGGAGGAAGGTAGGAAAGATGGAAGGCAGGTAGGAAGGAAGGAAGGAAGGTAGGAAAGAAGGAAGGAAGGTAGGAAGGAAAGAAGGGAGGAAGGAAGGAAGGAAGGAAGGAAGGTAGGAAAGAGGGAAGGAAGGAAGGAAGGAAAGAAGGAAGGTAGGAAAGAGGGAAGGAAGGTAGGAAGGAAAGAAGGGAGGAAGGAAGGAAGGAAGGTAGGAAAGATGGAAGGCAGGTAGGAAGGAAGGAAGGTAGGAAGGAAAGAGGGAAGGAAGGTAGGAAGGAAAGAAGGGAGGAAGGAAGGAAGGTAGGAAAGATGGAAGGCAGGTAGGAAGGAAGGAAGGGAGGAAGGAAGGAAGGAAGGAAGGAAAGATGGAAGGCAGGTAGGAAGGAAGGAAGGTAGGAAGGAAAGAAGGAAGGTATGAAAGAGGGAAGGAAGGTAGGAAAGAAGGAAGGGAGGTAGGAAGAAAGGTAGGAAGGAAAGAAGGTAGGAAAGAAGGAAGGAAGGGAGGAAGGTAGGAAAGAAGGAAGGAAGGTAGGAAGGAAGGAAGGTAGGAAAGAAGGAAGGAAGGTAGGAAGGAAAGAAGGGAGGAAGGAAGGAAAGTAGGAAAGAAGGTAGGAAGGAAAGAAGGGAGGAAGGAAGAAAGGTAGGAAGGAAAGAAGGGAGGAAGGAAGAAAGGTAGGAAGGAAAGAAGGGAGGAAGGAAGAAAGGGAGGAAGGTAGGAAAGAAGAAAGGAAGAATAGAAGGAAGGAAGGAAGGAAGGAAATACAGTACCATAATGACAATGTTCTGTGATTGAACCACAACATAAACACAATTTCAGCAACGCTCCTCCCCTCACACACACACACACACACACACACACACACACACACACACACACACACACACACACACACACACACACACACACACACACACACACACACACACACACATGGACTGACATACACACGCACGCACACGGACACAGACACACACAAACATTAACGTTGGCTACCAAACAAATCTTCGGTCACTGTCACACACACACACACACACACACACACACACACACACACACACACACACACACACACACACACACACACACACACACACACACACACACACACACACACATGCACCTTGTTGTGCAGGTTAAAAATAAAAGGGAGGCGAAGAGAGGTGTGTGTTGGTGAGATTTTTTTTTTTCTTTTTTTCTTTTTTTTCTGTTTTTTCTTGCTTCTTTTTATTTCTTGTTTTTCTTTCCATTGCCTAAGAAGGGGGGGGTGGGGGGGGGGGGAACACACCAAAAGACAATGCTTTCCTGGCCCCAACAATAACTAACTGCCAAGCTATGACGCCCCCCCCCCCACCCCCCCAACCCCCCCGCCACCCACCACACTCACACCCCTCCCGTCCCCCCCCACCCACCCACTTCACCACCTTGCAACCATCTCCACCCCTCTTCCCCACTCTCCACCTCCCATCCCCACGCCTCCCCCACAAACTCCCCTCCTTCTTGAGTTTGAGTTTGAGTTTGTTTATTCCCATTAACTCTTCTGAGTCATAGAGAAACAATTATTAAGGAAACATGACAATAACAGGATGACGGCCACAGAGGAAGAGCGAAGTCATCAGTTTTAACTCACTCAGTACGGCCAGTCCTCTCTTCTCCTCTACACAGACCCCTCGGATGTCCAGTGGGTGTCTCAATGACCCAACCTTTAGCTTCCGTCGTCAGAATTGTGGTATTCTTTGTCAACATTCACGTCTTCAGTATAAGAGCCTTTCGCTTGCAATATTTTGATGATGGTAATTGGGGTGAAACGCTGTTAACGTCGTCTCTTTCGCCGTTCGTATGGAGAGAGTTAAACAGGAGAAACAAAAGTGGGGATGATACAAATGGGGAACAAAATAAAATGAAATAAAATAAAAGGCCAAATATAATCATCAGTCTGATACAATGCAATAGGAATAGCGAAAGCAGTACTCTATATAGAGAAATGCACAGATCACAACTTGGATTTACAATACGGCTAGCTGAGCCTCAACTGGGAAATGAGGGGTTAGTTGGAGCATAGCTAATAGCAGTGACATGGTGTAACAAAATAAAATAGCGGGTGTTGTGGAAAGGAGGGACGTCACAAGTGCAATCTTCAATGGAGGAAGGGGGGAGGGGGGGGGAGGGGGCAGAGATGGCTGAATGGCTTTGAGAAACAATAAAAAAAATATATATAAAATAAATAAAACATCAAAAAAAACAACAACAAAAAAAGATTATAAAACGTTTAACCCCTTGACTGTCGGCTGATAGTTTCATCATCAGTTTCGTTAGAACGCGCCACTGCGTTCGGACCGATCCATATAGGTTACACCACATCTGCTGGACAAATGCCTGAACAGCAGCATAACCCATCGCGCTAGTCAAGTCTCGACTGCGTACAAAAGTATAGTTATCGGCATATTTGTGTATCTCTATGAGTGGATTTCCTGCATGATTTTTTTTTCCCCCGGAAGACGACACTTATGTTGCCATGGGTTCTTCTGTTTGCTGTTTTTTTTGTTTTGTTTTGTTTTTTTGTTGTTGTTTTTTTGTTTTTTAATTTCACCAAGTGCGTGTTGCACACGTACCTCGGCTTATCGTTCCATCCGAATAACTAGACGCTCAGTGTGATTTGAACATGGGCGAGACCGGGAATAGAACCCCCCAGACCCTCACGGACATTGTACTGGCGGATAAGCGTCTTAACCATTCTGCCACACTCCTCCGAAACTGACACTGGAAGCGAGCTGACAAGATATGATCATAAAGAAGGGCTGTCACTTCACTAAGACTGAGATCGTACAGGTGTGAATGTCAAGTCACCACTCTTCATTCGGACTCAGTTTTATCTCGTCACTCGGATGAGGCGATAAACCGAGGTCCCGTGTGCTGCATGCACATAGTGGCACGTAAAAGAACCCACGCCAACAACAACAACAACAAAAAAAAATGTTGTCCATGACAAAATTCTGTAGAAAATTCACTTTGATAAGGAAAAAAATACCCACCTGCAGGCAGAAAGAAAAGTTTGTTTTTTTTTTTATGTGTGGCGCTATCAGTGTAATAACAGCCTCTCCTTGGGGAGAGCAACCCGAATTTCACACTGTGAAATCGGTTGTGACAAAGAGTAATACAATACAATACAATACAATACAATACAATCTTCCTTTCTTTTCTTTTTTTAGAGTAAAACAATGCGATACAATCTTCCCTTTTCAAGAGTCATACAATACAATACAATCTTCGTGTGTGTGTGTGGTTTTTTTAAGAGTAATACAATACAATACAATACAATATGCCTTATTCAAGAGTAATACAATACAATACAATCTTCCTTTCTAAGAGTAATGCAATACAATACAAAATACAATCTCCATTTCCTTGGATAAGCATTGCTTTGATTATATATATATGGTCAACAACATCAGTTTCATCATTGAAATTTTGCACTGACAAAAATCGGCCAGGAAATGCAAGTTAATACCGACACATGACGCATGACAGATCTTGCATTATACCACGAAAGATTCAGCAGTCAGTGGGGGGGTTAAACTAACCTAGGATTCAGCCGACAGCAATAAGAAGAGGACCAGATCGCATTGAGGCTGAAATAAATAAAAATTAATAGGCCATAGAAATCAAAAATAAAACAAAGAACACTTCAAAAAAAGCAACCCACTTCAAAAGAAACTGAGGGCGTGACTGGGCCGTAAAAAGGCTGATTTTATGAGTGTCATTATATAAGCGGCGGTTTTCTTCTTTTAAGGCTTCACATTCTTCGTTCACTGATTCTCAGCGTTCGTTATGCAAATCACTGAAAGAAAGGGGTTTCCCCGCCATGGCAACTGCGGTGGTCGTTAGGGACAACACAACAGTTTGAAATGCTACGCACAGTTACGTACCAAACATACCAAAGAAACAGCATTGTTGCCAGAAGTGAATGATCATTTTGTTTGTTTGTTTGTTTATTTGCTTGCTCATCTTGCTTTCGGGCGTGGGAGGAAGAGGGGGGAGGGGGGGCGGCAGAGGAGTGGGGGAGGAGGGGGGGGTGTAAATTTGCATTCACTTCACTGTTACGTATGCAGTGTGCAATGCTGTTTCTTATGTATGCTGCTTATACATAATTTTTGTTTATTTGTATACTTCTTTTTGTGTGTATGGTTGTTGTTGTCGTTGTTTGTTTGTTTGTTTTTATCGCGATACATGTGTGTGTGTGTGTGTGTGTGTGTGTCTGTGTAACTGGAGCTTGACTGAATGATACAGGTCGCCAGGAAACGAATGATGAGCATCTTTAACGACAGCACTCAGTCTCCGTCTACCGAGGTCGGCAGCCTGTTGTGCAAATGACTCCATGTTTGTAAAGCGATAAGAACTTGGTGTCTGAACGCAGATAAGTGCTATATAAGTATCCATATCATTGCATCATATCACTCTCTATCTCTATCACAGAGAGAGAGAGAGATAATAGGCACTTCTTTCGATATCTGGTAATCATATTGAATTTACATAAAAAAAAGAACTCCGCTAAGAAACATAAAACACTCTTGATGGGTTATTTTGGGGTACAAAAAATCCCTTTAAAAAAGTATGGATGTATAACAAATTGAATATACCAAATATTGTATTTTATGTTTTTCGTGAGCAAACTTTGGAGGTTCATGTCACGGAACTCATAATAGAAGACTGGTCGCTGTCACTTACAAGGGAGGCTATCGCCTGCCTGACTGATTTCATCTGAAAATAAGTGGCGTATTGTCTCCCCTATAATGTTACTCTTCGTCTCTCTCTCTCTCTCTCTCTCTCTCTCTCTCTGGTCGTTTCCCTCTCACTCTTTCACAGATACATACATACATACATACATACATACATGATGGAGTCTCCCGTCGGACCGACGGATGAGTAGGCAGGCAAGCTTATCTGTTGGTGTGTGGGAGAAGAGGCCGATTCTGGATGCGCAGCACTTCCCACAGGTGTTGCAAGGGAAAACGTCCCCAGAAGTTGAGCCCTGTTTCCTTCGCTCACGCTTCTCCTGAATGGCCAGCGTTCTCTTGTTTTCAAACGTCTTTATACCACTAGCATCCTCCAGCGAGAGCAGTAAAGGGCATCATTTTCCCAGGAAGCGATGTCTATGTCACAGGCTTTGAGGTTTGTCTTCAAGGTGTCCTTGAAGCGCTTGCAGGGTCTTCCAAGTTCGCGGTGGCCTTCCTTCAGCTGGCCATACAAAAGCATCTTCGGGATCATGCTGTCTGCTATGCGGACAACGTGTCCTGTCCAGAGTAGCTGGCACCGGAACAGCAGGCTTTCGATGCTGGGCAGGCCGCTCCTCTCTAGGACCTGGAGGTTGGAGACCCTGTCTTGCCACTTTATGCCGAGGATCTTTCGTGGGCATCTCTGGTGAATCTGCTCAAGTTGTTGAATGTGACGGCGATACGTCGTCCATTTTTCACAGCAGTACAACAAGGTGGTCAGAAAAACAGCTCTGTAGGTTTTGATTTTGGTGCTGAGCCTGATGCCTTTGTTGTTCCACAGCCTGTTGTTGTGTCTGCCAAAGGCGGAGCTGGCCTTGGCGATGCGCAGCGTCATTCTGCATCAAGGGCTCCGTTACTGCATAGGATGCTGCCCAGGTAGCAAAACTTAACTGACTTGATCTCTGTGTCATCGATCTTGATTGCAGGTGGGGGGTGGGGGTGAGGCACTGGCGTTCTGTGAGCTAGCTGGTTGGTATATGGACTCGGTCTTGCTGAGGCTGATGGTGAGTCCAAAGCGCCTGCAGGAGGTTGAGAACCTGTCCATAATGAATTGCATGCCCTCATGGGTGTGTGCAGCAAGCGTGCAGTCATCAGCGAAGAGGAACTCTCTCAACAGTGCCTCAAACACCCTGGACCTGGCGTGGAGTCGCCGCAAGTTGAAAAGTTTGCCATCTGTGCGAAACTGAATGTAAATGCCCCGATCAAAGTCTTGGAAGGCGTCAATTTAGCATGGCAGAGAAGAGAATGGAGAACAGTGTGGGTGCCAGGACGCAGCCCTGCTTCACTTCATTTACCACAGGGAACGGATCCGATATGTCAGTATTTTCCTGTACTCTTGCCTGCATGCCATCGTGGAATGACGCAATCAGCTGGATTAGGCTCTCTGGGCAGCCGAACTTTAGGAGGATCTTCCACAGACCACGGCGGTTCACCGTGTCGAAGGCCTTAGTCATGTCTACAAAGACCATGAGCTCTTTGTTCTGCTCACGACACTTCTCTTGCATCTGGCGTACGGCAAACACCATGTCCCATATTCCCCTGTCTAAGCAGAAGCCGCACTGTGCTTCAGGGATGACTGAGTTGGAGACATGGTCAAACAGTCTGTTCAGTATGATGCGGGCGAAGATCTTGCCGGCGATGCAGAAGAGAGTTCCGTCTCCTAGGAGACACATACATACGTACATACATACAAACATACACTATCTCTAACTCTCTCACAGACACACACACACACACACACACACACACACACACACACACACACACACACACACACACACACACACAATTTCCTGTGGTTTGAATCCTGGCGCACCTGGTGGATAAAGGGTGGAGATTCTTCCGATCGCCCAAGTCAACACATGGTACAGACCTCAGTGCCAATGCCTGAACCCCACTTCGTGAGTATACACACGCAGAAGATCAGATGCACACGTTAAATATGCTGTAATCCGTGTCAGCGCTCTTTCAGCAGGTTATGGAAATAAAGAACATACCCAACATGCACATCCCCGAAACGGAATATGGCTGCCTACATCAGTTGCAGGGGCCAAAAAATGATCAAAACGGCTATACACGTGAAACGTTCCAGTGTCTGTGAGATTGTGATTGTGCGTGACTGAAACCTGACTGAATGGAACAGGAAACGAATGATGAGTGATGGAAGGCAGCTCTCAGTCGGTTAGTTCTATAATAACAGGTAGCCTTATGTGTAAATCGCAAGGTGTTTTGTAAAATACTTAGAGCTTGGTTCTTGACCAAGGATAGGCGCTATGTAAATTATCCATAATCATCACATCATCATATAACGAACATATCACAGGGATACACAGACACGGCATACACACAGACACAGACACTGGCACAGACACACAGATACACAAACACAAACACACACACACACACACACACACACACACACACACACACACCAGACACACACTCAAACACACACACACACACACACACACACACACACACTCTCTCTCTCTCTCTTTCTCTCTTTAAGCACACACAGACACACACACTCTCTCTCCCTCTTCCTCTCTTCAAGCACACACAGACACACGCGCGCGCGCGCATACGCACAAACCACATGTTTGCTGTATGCTTGCTTTGGCAGTGTTCTTGTGTTTTATGAGGGAGTAGGTGTTTGGACTGGGGTGGGTGTGGCAAATTCGTGCACGAGCATGTGTGTTTGTTTTTATGTACGTGTGTGAAACATACACATCTGTGTAATCTATTATCACGCAATTCTTGTATGTATATATATATATATATATATATATATATATATATATATATATGTGTGTGTGTGTGTGTGTGTGTGTGTGTGTGTGTGTGTGTGTGTGTGAGAGAGAGAGAGACAGAGAGACAGACAGAGACACAGAGAGAGAGTTTTCTCCTCCATACCTACTGTCTTGTTGCTCAATCGATTGAAATATAATTTTGACTTTTGAGTTCAACTTTCACACACACACACACACACACACACACACACACACACACACACACACACACACACACACACACACACACACACACACACACACACACACACACACACACACACACACACACACACACACACACAGATGATATTTCGCAATACTAGTTTATTTCTCGGTTTGAAATTTAAAAAAAAAGAAGAAGAAGAAAAATAAAGAGAAGCCAAACACACTCTACAACCTCTACAACTTGTTTTTGCTTTATATTTTCAATAAGTAGCAATGTCTAGGCTACATACGTCGAAGTCAAAAAACTCTGTAAAACTGAATGAAATGATTGTGTGATCTAACACACTATGTGATCATATGTACACAGCTCCTCATCCTTCTGTTATCACACATGTGAAATGACTTGTAAAACGAACTACACAACACAACACAACACAACACACCCTTGCACAATAGCCGACGCTAGCAGCATTACAAGACATAAGGAGCCATTCCGACAGACAAATATCACCTGACCTCACATTTTTGTGCTTGTGCCAAGAAGAGAACAGCTAATTTGTCATTTCAATTAATTATCGATTCATTTCATTATCTATCAGTGAATCAATTCTTCCACATCACAATCATAAGTAGTATGGAAAAAAAACAACAACAAAAAAAACAACAGGCAAACATAAACTTACAATAACAACAAAAAGCCATCAGGCCTGAAAGACAGACAGACAGACAGACAAACAGACAGATAGACATGCGGGCTGCTGTGGGGAAAGTGAGTTTGGAGATGGGGCACTGTAAAGTCTCAAATGTTGAAGTTTACTTCAGACTGCAAGTAGCTTTTTCTTTTTCTTCTTTTCTTTTTCTTTCATGAATATGTTACTACTATTACTCCTACCACCACCACTACTACTACTACTAAGAAGAAGAAGAAAAAGAAGATGTATATAACAAAAATAGATATCAAAAAGTATAAAATAAGAAAACTGATAGATAGATAGACAGATGGACAGATGAGTAGTTAAACAAACAATCAAATAAATGAATGAATAAACAAATAAAACCCGGGAATTATGATTGTTAATACAAAGTTTAATTCAATCAAGCTAAGGCTACAGAACGCTACTACAGTTTCATTCTTTTTTCTTTTTCTTTCTTTTTTTTTCTTTTTTTCACCCCCTTTTTTTTCCCAAACACCACTCTCCTCTTCTTTTTGTTATGTTACATCGTGAGTGACGTTTATATCAATCCCCACTCCGCCCCCCCTGATCCCCCACCCCCCACCCACACACTCCTCCGCCCCCACTACTCCCAATCCGGCCCCCACCCCACCCCCCAACCCCACCCCCCACCGCCTAAACTAAAAGACAGGAGACATTTTCTTTTCTTTCTTTTTTTCTTTTTTTTCAGTAAAACATTCTAAGACAAGTATTTCTGAAAAGACGGAAACAACACACGTCGACAACACCTCATCAGACATAGGAAGGCCTGGATTTTATACATCTTTGGATCGATGGAAGAACGTGTTAGAGGGTTAGATCACAGCAAGTCAAACCACGTGAACTGATTAACAGTTAAACACGAAGGAGTGAAGTGGGAGGGTGGGGGTGGGGGAAGATGGGAGTCAGTTTCTTGGATCAGTGTGGTTATCTCCCTGGAAAGGAGATCGGAGAAAAAAAACATTGAGCTGTAGCGTGGAACGAAGTTAGGTAGTAGCTGAGGAGGAGTAGTCGTCTATCACACAGTGCCTGTATTTACATCATTATGTTACACGGTTTGGTCAGGGCCGCTGGCTGGCAGAGTGTGTGAAGAAAACCTCACTGAAACCAGGTCAGCATCACAGGGGCTTGGGGGAGTTTCAATGGCGCCATCCCGACGGATTCGCCTATTCCCGATTCGCCTATCACAAAAAGAGGCGATCCCGATTCGTCAATTCCCACAGTTCGCCTGTGTATTCAGTTCTTGTGTGTAAGGCTGAAAAAGGCGAAACGGGAACGATGGATAGGCGAAATGGGAACAAAGAGTCAAACTCTCTCGAGGGTGACGGCAAAGGACTCAAAAGAGTAGGCAAAACGGGAATAGGCGAATGTATCGGAACCCGCTCCTGTCAAATAATCAAAACATCTGAATCCGGTGGTTCTCCCTGTCCGTGACCACCACGTTCCCGTTGGCCAGAATGGCCAGCCCCTCCAGCCCCTTGAACTGACCGCTCTCACTGCCCCAGCCCCCGAACATGGAGTAGTACCGACCGTCCGCCCGAAAGATTTGAACCCGGTTGTTGCCGCTGTCCGCCACCACCACGAAGCCCTGGTTGTCGATGGCGATGCCCCGAGGGAACTTCATCTGACCCCTGAGGGTGCCGCAGGAGCCGAACGAGAAGAGGAAGTCTCCGTAGATGCTGAAGACCTGCACACGGTGGTTGCTGCTATCGCTGACGTACACCTTGTTATCGGGGCTGACGGCCAGGTAGTGGGGGTTGTCGAAGTTGCTCGTGCCACTGCCGAGACGTCCGAAGGTCCGGACGAAGGCTCCGTTGGATTGGAAGACCTGGATCCGGTGGTTCTCCTTGTCGCAGACGTAGATGAAGCCCATGTTGTCGCAGGCCACACCCCACGGGTAGTTCAGCTGACCGTCCCCTGAACCCTCAGAGCCGAAGGCCCTCTGGAAGTTGAAGCCTCGGTCCAGGATCTGAATGCGGTGGTTGTAGCGGTCGGCGATGATGATCTGACCCAGCCCGTTGACCGTGATGCCGGCCAGACAGTCGAACTCCCCCTCTCCTTGCCCGTAGCGGCCGAAACTTCGGATGTAGGCGCCGGTGTTGTCGAAGATCTGAACCCGGTGGTTGCTGCTGTCGGCCACGAAGATGTTGTCGTCCAGCGGGGACACGGCCACCCCGCGAGGCCAGCTGAACTGCTGGGACCCGTTGCCTCTCTGCCCGAAGCGCATCATGGCCTGCCCCTTCTGGTTGTACTTGTTCCGGGGCGTGGTCACGTACATGCTGGGCGAGTTGTCCGGCCACATCACGTTTCCTTGGTTCTCGTTGTTGCTGTTGGTAGTGGTGGCGGTGTTGGTGTTTCGCCGTCGTCGTGGCGGGGCCGGCGTGTCCTCCGCCTCGGACCCGGTGTCAGGCGGCACGTCGAAGCGCAGCATGGAGCGGGCGGAGCGCCGCGGGGGGTAGGTCAGTGACGGCGCTCTTCCGATGCCCACCGCTCCCATCACCGCCTCCTCCTCGTCCTCCTCCTCCCCCACATCTTCCTCCCCCGTGTCCTGCAGGTTCTCGAAAAGTCTGCTGCGCCGCGGTTGTGGCGTGCGTTCCGGAAGTGGAGTGCGTTCTGGAAGTGGCGTGTGTTCCGGAAGCGGGGTGCGTTCGGGAAAGTCCGGCTCCGGAGAAGTCTCCGTGTGGTCCGAGGTGTCGTTGGAGGGCGGGAGGGCGCCCAGGCTGCGGTGACGTCTGATGAGGTTCCTCCGCCGACGGCTGAGCGACAGGTCGCCGCTCCGGCCCAGCAGGCTGGCGATGCGGGTGTCGGAGTAGTGACGCTCTCTGCGGTCCCGCTGCTGTCGGCGGCGGACGTCCAGCAGGGGCAGAGGCTGCTGCTCCTCCCCCTCGTTGTCGTCGTCGTCGTACAGGTCTTCGTCGTCGTAGTTCATCTGTAACGCAGCCGTTGACACACAAACACACATGCATACACACACAGACACACACAGACACACACACACACACACACACACACACACACACACACACACACACGTTGGTATGGTATGTTAAAAACAAACGAATAATACAGGCAGAAACGCTTCAGAATAGTCATGTGTATCAGCTAGCTGAGCTCAAAACAGTTATTTTGAGGGACTTGTTTTGAAAAAAATTGAAACTATGTTCTGCAAAACTATGTTCCATCGACGCACCTTATTATGTACACTGCAGAGTTATATTGTGATTCCTACTCTGGTAAATCATTTTGTAACACGATATTGCAGCCATTTTGGACATTGCATTCATCCAACTCACTCGCGATCTAAGATCAACAAAGTCAACTTCAAGTTTCACACACACACACACACACACACACACACACACACACACACACACACACACACACGGAAGGGAGAGAAAGAGGGAGAGAGAGTGAATACATCACTGAAGTCAATGAAACAAGAAACACAAACAAGCATAGCACGAAGCTGAGATTTCAGAGTAAAACGTCAACCTGCTAGGGACAGTACAATTGTCCCTTGCACGTTTCACAAGGTAAAATACTACTGCTGCTGCTACTACTACTACCACCACTGCTGCTGCTGCTGCTGCTACGAACAACATCATCAAATACAACAATAATAATGATAATGATAATAATCATCATCATCAAAATCGCACTCTGTTTTAGATACCGCTCAAAACCGAAGCTTCTTCAACAGGACGCAAAGTCATAATCTATGACCTCATTGACCATGCTTACAGCCCTG
>NC_134877.1:18221770-18316770 GCF_041734735.1 Babylonia areolata | reverse complement strand
GCGCGCACGCAAATACACAAATACACATGCACGCACGCACACACACACACACACACACACACACACACACACACACACTACTCACACATACATGTAAGCCAGAGAAAAAGAGGGAGATACAATACAATACAATACAATACAATACATCATTATTAATCACATTGGAAATTACAGGGAGGACATGTATTTATAAGAAGGATATATATATATAGAGAGAGAGACACACACACACACACACACACACACACACACACACACACACGGACAGAGAGAGAGACAGACAGACAGAGACAGACAGACAGAGACAGAGACAGAAACAGAGAGACAGGGAGATAAACAGAGAATGTAACGAAAAGCAGAAGGTGGGAATACACCAGCTAATGTCAAGTGACAGACTTGAACTGAAGGGAGTGTGTGTGTGTGTGGGAGGGGGGAGGGGGGGAGATCAAGGGAGCAACCAGTTCAGGAGTTCAGAGTTCAGAGTTTTTTGGCACGGCTTTCAGAGGGGGCTCACAACTTTTGTTGTCGTTGTTTGTTTCTTTGTTTGTTTGTTTGTTTCTACTTTTTCTTGTTCTCTTGACGTGGAGATGTGCGCGGTTTGTTTCCAACTGAGTGTTCAGAGTGATTGATAGTGTCCTGCTCCATTCCTACTATCTCTGCCTCCCGCCCCCCCCCTCCTCCCCCCCGGCCCATCTCCCTTAGCCCCTCGATCCTACCACCTACTCCTCCTTTCTTTTCTCCCCCTCTCCTTCCCTGTCTGTCTGTCTGTCTGTCAGTCACCCTCCGTCTTTCTCTGTCTGTCTGTCTGTCTCCCTCCCCCTCTCTCTCTATCAGTCTCCCCCCTCTCTCTCTCTCTTTCTATCAGGCCCCCCCTCTCTCTTTGTATCACCCCCCACCCCCCGGCCCCCGGCCCCCGCGCCCACCTCCCTCTCTCTCTGTCAGTCTTTACTCATTTCTTTTCGGATTCTCATTCACTTACGCAGTAGTCGCAAGTCAAGTCGCCTTTATTTACCCCTGTGTGTCAGGTCAGGTGTTCTTCTCTGCTACTGGTAACCATGTAACCCAGTATTAATACCTGCCGCATGTGGGGAGTAAACCCAATATGAAAATCCGATCTGGAGAGTGATAGTCTCTACCAGATTTGGCACATCATTAAAGATGACTTTTACGGGAGGTGGTTGCTGGCCCCCCTGTTCATTACGCCGTGCGGCGTGCATGGCCCACCGATGTGTGGATACGCCTTGGCGCCCACGAACCATTGGTCGCCTGCCCCAGGTAGAAATCAACGAGGACCTCGACACCCTCCCCACAGAAGATGAAGTCAGGAAGGCAGTGAAGCAACTCTCCTGTGGGAAAGCGCCAGGATCCGATGCAATCCCTGCTGAGGTATACAAAGCAGGAGGCCCTGCCATGATGCAAAAGCTGACTGAACTCTTCCAGTCCATGTTGAACGAGGGACAGATCCCGCACCAGCTGAAAGATGCCAGCATAGGCCACATCTACAAGAGGAAAGGCAACCGCCAGTCTTGCGACAACCACATCTTTCTCTCGTCCATTGCTGGGAAGATTCAGGTCCTGCTCAACTGCTTTCTCCAACATCTTGAGCAAGGGCTCCTCCCAGAAAGCCAGTGCGGCTCTCGTGCTGAACGTGGAACCGTGAACATGATTTTTGCTGCGCGCCAACTCCAGGAAAAATGCCAGGAGCAACACAGTGACCTCTTTATGACCTTTGTTGATCTGACCAAGCTTTCGATACGATCAGCAGAGAAGGGTTGTGGGAGATCATGGATAAGTTTGGCTGCCCCAGAAAGTTCATCACAATCATCCGGCAGTTCAAACGACGGCTTGATGGTGAAAGTTCTGGATGATGGAGACGAGTCAGAGGCCTTCCCAGTGAGAAATGGCGTCAAACAATGCTGTGCTCTTGCCCCTACCCTATTCAGTATGGTATTCTCTGCCACGCTGATTGATGCCTTCCGTGACTGCGAAGAAGGAATCCACATCAGGTACAGGAAATGACGGCAGATTGTTCAACCTCAGGCGCCTGCAGGCTGTTACAAATGTGAAAGAGACTATCATCAGAGACTTCTTGATTGCTGATGACTGCACTCAACACTAGCACAGAGCAGAAGATGCAGTAAGAAATGAACTGCTTTTCACAAGCCTGCTACAACTTCGGTCTCACAATCAGCACCAAAAGACAGAAGTTATGTACAAGCCTGCCCCAGGAAAGCCATACGAGGAGCCGCCCATCACAGTGAAGACGCAGAACCTCCAGGCAGTCGACGACTTCACCTACCTGGGCAGCACGCTCTCTCGCGCAGTGAACATAGAAGCTGAGGTCGACAACAGTAAACTTGAGTCAATGCCGCCGTTGGGAGACCCCGTGAGAACGTCTGGGAGCGGAGAGGACTCAGCGCTACCACCAAGCTGAAGGTTTACTTTGTAGTGGTCCTTACCACCTTCTTTGACAGCAGCTAGACCTGGACTGTCTACAGCAGACACGCCAAACAGCTCGATCGCTTCCACCTGAGCTGTCTCTGCAGACTCCTCCACATCACTGAGGTGGCCGGACAAAGTCCCCAACACGGAAGTCCTGGAACGAGCTGGCCTCTGCAGCGTCTACGCCCTCTCGCAGATAGCCCAAGCCAGGTGGAGCTGGACATGTGATCAGAATGCCAGACAGTGGACTGCGTAAGCAGTCGCTGTATGGAGAACTGGTTCGGGGCATGCGCTCAGTTGGAGGGCAGAAGAAACGCTACAAAGACTGCCTCAAAGCGTTCCTCAAAGACCCGGGCGTCGACGTCAACACGTGGGAGGTGCTTGCACTGAACCATCCAGCTTGGCGCAGCAAGATCACCACAGGAGCCCGTGCAGCTGAAACCAGGCACATCACCGAGGTGCAACGAAAGCATCCACTGCCACGACAGCACTCATTCACTTGCGTCCCACATGTGGGCGAGCCTTCAGGGCCCAGATTGGCCTCATCAGTTGCCTCCAGACCTGCAGCCACCGATCTTCCAGCTGATTCTTGAAGCCATGGTCTTCTTCGAATCCAAAGGACGAACATCATTACCCCGGAAGAGAAATTCGCGTGTGGTCGTGTTGCTCATGCTGAAACAGTTTGGTGCCAACTAAAAGTTCTCATGTGTGGCTTTTATAGATTTCGAAAAAAACAACAACAAAAACAACAAAAAATATTCGATTCGATTAACTGGAATAGGCCTATAGTCTGGCCTGGTCAAATATGCTGTTAGCAAGTGCGAGTTTTGTAAGAGCGACTGTACAATGTATGAACAAACATATCTTTTAAAAATTGTTTTGAATTATACAAAATTGTGTCAAACACGGGGATGATCACAGTCCCATTTTGATCTCTTTATTCGTAAAAGATTTAGCCTATGATGTGCTTTAAAAAATGGCGAAGTACGATTTTTAAAATAATGTTTGTTTAACCTGTTACTTTCCAATTATCTACACTGATACTAGATGATCATGTCCTTTCGGGGTGCGAAACTACCGTTGGGCAACAAGACCAGCGCTTAGATAGTTCATACAATGCAAATCATGAGATGTTAGATATAAAAAGTTAATTCAGATCAAAGCGACCTTGTCATTCGCAGAAAAAAGAATGAGGGATGAAAAGTCGCTACAGATCAATGCCGGGAGGGGAAATAACCCCACTCTATTCACTGAGAATCTTCCAAGAGGCATACACCACACCAGACAGTGGCATGTGAGACTGGATACTGTCCCACAAGGGATGATCCAGTGGGGGGAAGGGAGGGGGGGGGGGGCGGGGGCAGTAGGGGGGAAGGGCAGGGGTAAATGAAAGAGAGAGACAGCAGTTCGGTTTATGGGTAATTCAGAGGGGGGTGGGGGGGTTGAGAGGAGGAGTAAATGAAAGAGAGAGACAGCAGTTCGGTTTATGGGTAATTCAGAGGGTGGGGGGGTTGAGAGGAGGAGTAAATGAAAGAGAGAGACAGCAGTTCGGTTTATGGGTAATTCAGAGGGGGGGTGGGGGGGGAAGAGGAGGGGTAAATGAAAGAGAGACAGCAGTTCGGTTTATGGGTAATTCAGAGGGGGGGGGGGGGGGGGGAGAGAGGAGCGGTAAATGAAAGAGAGAGACAGCAGCTCGGTTTATGGGTAATTCAGAGGGGGGAGGGGAAGAGGAGGAGTAAGTGAAAGAGAGAGACAGCAGTTCGGTTTATGGGTAATTCAGACGGGGGAGGGGAAGAGGAGGGGTAAATGAAAGAGAGAGACAGCAGCTCGGTTTATGGGTAATTCAGACGGGGGAGGGGAAGAGGAGGGGTAAATGAAAGAGAGAGACAGCAGTTCGGATTATGGGTAATTCAGAGGGGGGAGGGGAAGAGGAGGGGTAAATGAATGAGAGAGACAGCCGTTCGGTTTATGGGTAATTCAGAGGGGGGAGGGGAAGAGGAGGGGTAAATGAAAGAGAGAGACAGCAGTTCGGTTTATGGGTAATTCAGAGGGGAGAGGGGAAGAGGAGGGGTAAATGAAAGAGAGAGACAGCAGTTCGGTTTATGGGTAATTCAGAGGGGGGAGGGGAAGAGGAGGGGTAAATGAAAGAGAGAGATAGCAGTTCGGTTTATGGGTAATTCAGAGGGGGGAGGGGAAGAGGAGGGGTAAATGAAAGAGAGAGACAGCAGTTCGGTTTATGGGTAATTCAGAGGGGAGAGGGGAAGAGGAGGGGTAAATGAAAGAGAGAGACAGCAGTTCGGTTTATGGGTAATTCAGAGGGGGGAGGGGAAGAGGAGGGGTAAATGAAAGAGAGAGATAGCAGTTCGGTTTATGGGTAATTCAGAGGGGGGAGGGGAAGAGGAGGGGTAAATGAAAGAGAGAGACAGCAGTTCGGTTTATGGGTAATTCAGAGGGGAGAGGGGAAGAGGAGGGGTAAATGAAAGAGAGAGACAGCAGTTCGGTTTATGGGTAATTCAGAGGGGGGAGGGGGAAGAGGAGGGGTAAATGAAAGAGAGAGACAGCAGTTCGGTTTATGGGTAATTCAGAGGGGGGGGGGAGAGGAGGAGGTAAATGAAAGAGAGAGACAGCAGTTCGGTTTATGGGTAATTCAGAGGGGGGGGGGAAGAGGAGGGGTAAATGAAAGAGAGAGACAGCAGTTCGGTTTATGGGTAATTCAGAGGGGGGGGGGAGAGGAGTAATGAAAGAGAGAGACAGCAGTTCGGTTTATGGGTAATTCAGAGGGGGGAGGGGAAGAGGAGGGGTAAATGAAAGGAGAGAACAGCAGTTCGGTTTATGGGTAATTCAGAGGGGGGGGGGGAAGGGGGGGTAAGGAAAGAAGAGGAGACAGCAGTTCGGT
Source organism: Babylonia areolata (assembly GCF_041734735.1). Classification (NCBI taxonomy): domain Eukaryota; kingdom Metazoa; phylum Mollusca; class Gastropoda; order Neogastropoda; family Buccinidae; genus Babylonia; species Babylonia areolata. Next base: position 18,311,432 of record NC_134877.1, on the reverse strand, counting down.
TTATGGGTAATTCAGAGGGGGGAGGAGGAGAGAGGGGGGTAAATGAAAGAGAGAGACAGCAGTTCGGTTTATGGGTAATTCAGAGGGGGGAGGGGAAGAGGAGGGGTAAATGAAAGAGAGAGACAGCAGTTCGGTTTATGGGTAATTCAGAGGGGGGGGGGGGGGGGAGGGGTAAGAAAGAGAGCAGCAGTCGGTTAATGGGTAATTCAGGGGGGAGGGAGAGCGAGTGGTTAAATGAAAGAGGTAAGCAGTTCGGTTATGGGATTCGGGGGGGAGGGGAAGAGGAGGGGTAAATGAAAGAGAGAGACAGCAGTTCGGTTTATGGGTAATTCAGAGGGGGGAGTGAAAGAGGAGGGGGTAAATGAAAGAGAGACAGCAGTTCGGTTTATGGGTAATTCAGAGGGGGGGGCGGGGGGGGGGAAGAGGAGGAGTAAGTGAAAGAGAGAGACAGCAGTTCGGTTTATGGGTAATTCAGAAATTTCTCTCTGTGCTGGCTGTCGTTGTACTGGCGGGAAGGTCCATTTTCATGCATTGTGTTGTATACATGCCATAAATAAAATGATGTAATTCCGACAACACCAATTTGATATACGCCATGTACAACACACACACACACACACACACACTCACTCACTCACACACACACACACACACACACACACACACACACACACACACACACACAGGTGGGTTGGGGGGGGGGGGGGGGGCTTTGACAATTGGAAATTGTATATTACAAACAGAACACACAATAAACCCAGTTTATATCACACCAGATGATACACGCATTTAGATAATAATATACAGTCAAATCGAAACAGACGCAACCACATAGTATGCTATTTAGCAGGCTATCAGGGGGTCATGCGAACAGCAGACTTTTTTTTCTTTTTCTTTTTAGACTTTCAAGGTTCGATTCAAGGGGCAGAATCGTTTTTTCTATTTGTCTTTTATTAAGCAAGTGTCGTATAAAGTATTTTGATCAGTCCACTCGAGCTGAAACAAATACTGGCAAATCCAGTAAATGTTTCACAATGCTACACTTGGGTGTGTAGATGCTCCGTTTGCTTGACAATCTCAATCTTGTTGCCCTATATACCCTTCGGAATTTCCATTTTCTGATTTTATTATGAATACTTTATGAAATCACCTTGAGATGGGAGACACTTGAGGGGAGAGCGCTGGGTTGCGGGTGGGGACGTTGCCGTTTGGGTGATTATTCATTCTTTTTGGTGCTAGAATTGTCATCTGCGTCCTCAGTTGAAATGAAATGAAATTATGGTGCTTAGATCCTCGCCGACCACTAAGGCCATCTCAAGGCTATCGCCGCGTTAATAACTACTACAAGGGTAAAAAAAAAAAAAACAATTAAGACGAGTCACCACTTCAAACTTTCCACTCCAAAGTTTAAAAAAAAAAACTTCCATAGTTTAAAAGCTTCAAATCTGGTTTAAAATGTTCACTTCTTTTAAGAAGTCCATCAGCGCCCACGAAATGAAATGAAATGAAATGAAATGAAATTATGGTGCTTAGAGCCTCGCCGACCAATAAGGCCATTTCAAGGCTATCGCCGCGCCAATAACTACTACAAGGATAAAAAAAACAACCAATTAAAACGAGTCACCACTTCAAACTTTCCACTCCAAAGTTAAAAAAAAAACTTCCATAGTTTAAAACCTTCAAATCTGGTTAAAAAGGTTCACTTCTTTTAACTCACTCGCTGCCATTGTCCGCATATGCGGACATCGTCGGAGAAAGCGTTGGATGCCAATGTCCGCATACGCGGACTTGGATTTTAAAAAGTCGTGCTGTCGGAGTGACGCGTCGGATGCGAAAATCAAAAGCAGATGTGATATCTTACGTCACCTCTGGTCAGCTTTTCATTCACACACGCTGCGTGTGTGTCGCGATAAGCTCAACCGCACTTGATAACAAAGCGTGCCCCCTGTCAGCTTTGTAAGTTGTTTGACAAGATGGCGTCACGGCGAAGTGTTCGACACGGTCGGAGAGGTGAAATGTTACTCAGCGTCGAAGATTCTTTGGAAATGATCCAAACTGAAGGCTCTGATGTCGAAGGAGATAATGTTGATTCTTCGGACAGTTAATTTGAACCAGATCCCGATGAACTAGAAACAGATTCGGCCACTGAAGAGAGTGTTTACAATGGAGAGGAAAGTGAGGAACATGTGCCAGCAGATGAGACAGACACAGACGACGAAACCACTGAGGAAATGGACGATTTTGCAAGTGTTTTCACCAGTGATTGGACTGACAATTTTTCCTTTTTCCCTCTTGCACATCCCTTCACTGGCATACCAGGTTTGTCAGCTGACTGGCCAGTCAACACCCAGCCGGTTGAGTTTTTTTCTTTGTTCTTTGATTTTCATTATGTAGAGACAATATTTTTTCTTGTATGAGTGAATTTCAACTTTCTTCACCACCTGTTCATACTTCATTGCATGCACTAGGTCTTCAGTCCCTCAAATAGTGTTAGAATGTGATGTGGAACATGTTGGTGTACCTTTCTGATGGGTGCAAAAATGCTAAAAAATACACTAAATATGGATACCGCGATCAACATCAAGACGGTGAGTAAATACTTTGATTTTTTGCACACATATGGAACAACATTCCTTGCATACATATACCAAATATCAATTGTCTGGGTGTTTATTTGGTTTTTTTTACAATTTTTTCCCCATCCTATACAAACCCTGGGTTTTCAGGGATTGGCAAGGGCAAAAACTCTTGGCATGGAGTGAGTTAAGAAGTTCATCAGCGCCCACGGAGGGACATCACGAAACAAAGTCTTCAAAGAAACCGCTGTGTAATGTCTGTGTCTAACGTCATGCAGATCCCAACAGTCAAGGAGCACGTGTTTCACGGTGAGAGGCTCATCACAGGGAATACATCGAGGGGCCTCTCCTCCCCCTTCAACAAGTAAGAATGAGTAAAAAAAAAAAAAATAAATAAAAAAAGTGCGCCCCGCATGCAGTCTGCACAGCACAGACTCCTCCTTTCTGTTCTTCACCCCTGAAGGGAGGGTCTCTTATAGGTCTGGACGGATCTGAAAGAACTTGTTGTCCGTCTGGGTGTTCCACTCCTCTTGCCAAAGATCCTTAACATAAGTGTTCACCTTCTGCTTCATGTCTGTGTATGGTACAAAGGATCTGGATAATTCTTTCTTTACAGCGTTCCTTGCCAGCAGGTCTGCCCTTTCGTTACCACGAATGCCAACATGTCCGGGAACCCAGGCCAACACAACCTCGTATCCTTTCTTCGTTGCGAGAGTAAAAGCTTCATAAAATTCCAGCAGTTTGGGATGAGTGATATTCCTGCAGGCGATCGCCTCCAGGGCTGACAAGGAGTCGGAAAAAATCATGAATCTCTTTTGTTTCGAAGAGAGAACCATTTTTACCGCCAGAACCAGTGCGGTCGCACCTAAGCTGAGACGAAGCCCTTAGGGTCCAGCAGTTTCAGGTAAGACGGTCTGGCCGAGCCGTATACTACACTTCCATAATCCAGTTTGGACCGGACCAGGGCTCTGTAGAGGTGCAAGAGAGTTCTCTTATCAGCACCCCAGCCCGTGTGTGCTACAACTCGGATGATGTTCAGGGCTTTTTGGCAAGATATTTTCAGCTGTTTGATATGGCTGAGGAAGTTCAGCTTCTGATCAAAAACGACCTCTAAAAATCTGGCTTCCTTGACCGCCTGGATGGTGGATTTTCCCAGACGGATCTCAGGGTCCGGATAGAACTGGCGAAAGTTATGAAAATGGATGCATTCAGTTTTGGAGGACGAAAAGGTGAAACCATTCTCCTCTGCCCAACACTGGATTTTGTCGATGCAGAGCTGAAGCTGTTGCTGGATGCTGGCATACGTGCTGCCAGTTGCATACAAGGCGAAATCGTCCACGATCAGCGAGCTGTCCGATCCCTTCTGAACGGATTGAACGATGTCATTAATTTTGATGCTGAAGAGAGCCGGCAACAGAATGCTCCCTTGCAGGAACACCAAGCTCCTGCTCGTGAATGTCGGACAGGGTGGTGCCGACCCTCACCTGGAATTGTCTGTCTTGCAAAAAATTGTGGATGAACTGGGGCAGGTGTCCTCGGAAGCCGAGCTTGTGCAGGTCCGAGAGGATTCCAAATTTCCAGGTGGTGTCGTAAGCTTTCTCCAAGTCAAAAAATATGGCCACCACATGCTGTTTGTTTACAAAGGCATTTCTTATAGTGGTTTCCAGACGAACCAGGTGGTCAACGGTAGAGCGATGCTTGCGGAAACCGCACTGTTCTTTCGCCAGAAGGCCGTCGGTCTCTAGTTTCCACATCAGTCTACCGTTGACCATCTTCTCCATCAGTTTACAGATGCAGCTGGTCAGTGCTATTAGGCGGTAGTTGGAGGGGTTCGAGGGGTCTATTCCCGGTTTTGGCACCGGGATTATGAGGGCTTTCCGCCAGGAGGGTGGAAAAAAGCCTGTGATCCAGATGTGGTTGTAAACTTTGAGCAGGGTGTCCAGACAGGTTGCAGGAAGATGTTTTAAGAGTTTATAATGGACCTCGTCCATTCCTGGAGAGGAATCCGTGCAGGTCTGAAGGGCAGATTTTAGTTCATTCATAGTCAAAGGAAGGTTGTAGCTCTCTGTGTTGTCGGAAGAGAAGTTGAAGGGTGTTTTTGTCATAGTTCAGGCGGTCTGGCAGAGAGTCACCTTCCCCATCTGTGGGGCGGAGGACGACAGGAAAGTGGTCACTCCCGTGCAGATCGTTGTACACTCTCCACTCGTAGTCTAGGACCAACGATGGATCGCAGACCGACAGATCTAAACACGAGAGCTTTCCAGAGGACAGGTGAAGGTAAGTGGGTGACTTGTCGTTAAGACAGCACAAGTCCATATCAGAAAGAAGGTTTTCCAAAAGAAGACCTCGGGCTGATGTCATCTCACTTCCCCAGAGCGGGGAGTGGCCATTGAAGTCGCCCAACAGCAGAAACGGTCGTGGGAGCTGGTCGACCAGGTTCATGAGGTCCTGCCTCAGAACACGGACGGAAGGAGGAAAGTACAGAGAGCAGACAGTGATGGTTTTCTCAAGTGTGACTCTGACTGCCACCGCCTGTAAAGGGGTGCTTAAAGGAACTGTACTGTATAAAAGGAACTTACGTATAAAAAGAGCGACACCTCCCGTCAATCCCTCTTGCTTCAGTTGAGCGGGTTTAAAAATGGAGTTAAAACCAGAGAGAGATAAAACCTTGCCATCTCTTTGCAGAGTCTCTTGCAGCGCAAGCACTGAAGGTTTCAAGGCACGACAAAGCAGCTGGAGTTCCTGGAAATTGGCGTAGAACCCACGGATGTTCCAGTGGATCACTGCCATTAAAAAGGTTAAAAAAAAAAAAAATAAAGCAGCAGCCTAATCCATCGCTACCCCCTGCTCCTCTGCTTGCGGTGGCTCAAGGTCGGCCAAGATCGCATATCTATTTTTAGAACTTAAAAATTTGTCCGATTCCGACCAAGCCGGAATATCCACCACCTCGGCTCTTCCCGATCCCGCAACCCTCCCCTCCTTGAGTTTTGGAGGTACGGGGGGTTTCTGCCCACTCCCGCCAGCCCGAGGGGCAGGTAGACGAGAGGCGGGACGAGGGGGACCGGGGGGTGGGGGGGGGGGGGGGACGGGAGGCAGACACCGTGCCTCCGCCCGAGGCTTTCCGCTCCCGCCCAGCAGCCCCTGAGGACCGCCGTACAGGATGGGAAGGGGTGGACACAGCGCCTCCACCCAAGGCCAACGGTTCTACCGATGTAGGTAAGCCGTCCGTCTGCGTCCCTGTGGACGTCGTCTGGATCGCAACGTCCACCATCCTGGGTCTGACGACAGAGGTGTAAGACGCCTTAGGCAATGCGGCCTCCACTTGTTTACGTGCCTCAAAGAAAGAAATTTTCTTCTCCGTCTTCACCTTCTGGATTTCTTTTTCTTTTTTCCAAGCGGGGCAGTCTTTTGATGAGGACGGGTGGCCGCCTCCGCAGTTCGTACAACGGGCTGGACTGACGCATTTGCCCTGGTGCGCCGCCTTTGAACAGGTGCCACACGCCTCTTCCTCTTTGCAGCGGTCCCGCACATGTCCGAATTTCTGGCACTTGAAACATCGTAAAGGGGACGGCACGTACAGGCTTACGTTCACCTGCAGGTATCCGACTCGTATGTCCTTGGGGACATTCGGGCAGCAGAAGATGAGGAAAAATGTGTTGGTCGGGACTCTGTCCGACCCCTTCCTTACTGTCGCCCTGTGAACGTCGGTCACTCCCTGAGATTACAGTTCGCTCTTGATCTCTGCTTCAGACACTCCTCTCAACTCCGGGCATCTGATGACCCCCTTCGAACAGTTCAGTCCTTTGTGAGGGGAAACCTTCACCGCCCTATCCACAAAAGTGGTTGCTTTGAGCAGAAGCTGTGTCTACCTTTTTGACGCTGTCTCCACCAGAAATGCTCCGCTCCTCAGCCTCTTGATAGATTTCAGTGAGCCTGCCAGACACTGGAAGCCCTTCTGGATAGCAAAGGTGCTGAGAGCCGACAAGGGCTTGTCGTCATCAGCGCCCTCCACCACAAGCCACGACAGCCAAAATCCAGAGGTCTCACCGACCTCCGAATCAGAGTCAGAATCGTCAGTTCCTGGTGTCCTTCTTTTGCCAAGTTTGGGTGTGTGTGTTTGTTTGGAAGTCATGGTTTTAATAATTGTATATTCATCCCTCCCTTACCCACCCACCATGGGGTCCAACTTAGGGGCCAGGGTCAAGGAAACACCAGCTTGACCCCTTCCAGGTTTCGGGAGGAATATACGACTAACAGCTTAGCTCCAACGTGTTCCCCCCCGATCATGCCCAGCTCCCGGGGACAGAGAACCGAGCACTTCGGGGGTTATCCTCGCTAGCCTCCAAACTGCCAGTCTTGACCCAGCCCCACGAATGGGTAGCCGATTGACACACACGGGCCAGTGTCCTCAGTTGTACACCTTAATGCATGTATGTGTATGTATATAATTATGTATGATTATCATAATTATTCGTGTGTGTGTGTGTGTGTGTGCAAACTGGCGTGGTCGATTGTGTTCTGACTGTGTCAGTGTTTGTGTGTGCTTGGGTATTTTATAGATGGGATTGTGTGTTCGTGTCGTTGCTTTAGATATATTGAGCATTGTTCTGCTTTAATGTTGGGGTGGTTTTTGTTGTTGTTTTGTTTTGTTTTTGTTTTGGGGTTGTTGTTGTTGTTGTTTGTTTTTTTTTGGGGGGAGATGGGAGGGGGGGGTTACCTGTATTTTTTTTTTATTTTTAGGTTTTTTGTTTTTAGTTTCATTGTGAAGCGCATAGTGATCTGTAGTTATGTGCAATAAATATTCTTTGATAATAATAATGATAATAAGAATAATAGGAATGACCTGGGTGATAGATAGACCTTGCGGTCTTGAATGTCCTGGGACACTTGATGTTCTAAAAGAATGTGAGTCCCTGACGTTGGGACTTCATGAAACCTGGAGCCTAAGACGCGGCACGGTCGGACTTCTCATCGAGTTTGGTCATGTTAAATTCGTTGCAATCGTCGTTTCTGAATTTTACAAATTTCGGATTCTTCTTTGTAGTTCACTTTTGAGAACACTTGTATTTGTATTTGTTGTATCTCTTTTCATCACAACAGATTTCTCTGTGTGAAATTCGGGCTGCTCTCCCCAGGGAGAGCGCGTCGCTACACTACAGCGCCACCCATTTTTTTGTATGTTTTTTTTCCTGCGTGCAGTTTTTTTTTTATTTGCTTTTCCTATCGAAGTGGATTTTTCTACAAAATTTTGCCAGGAACAACCCTTTTGTTGCTGTGGGTTCTTTTATGTGCGCAAAGTGCATGCTGCACATGGGACCTCGGTTTATCGTCTCATCCGAATGACTAGTGTCCAGACCACCACTCAAGGTCTAGTGGAGGGGGAGAAAAAATCGGCGGCTGAGCCGTGATTCGAACCAGCGCGCTCAGATTCTTTCGCTTCCTCAGTAAGCGGACGCGTTACCTCTAGGCCATCACTCCACACTGGTTTGGTAAGACGAGAATTCGACAAGGTGAAAGTACATATCAGTACTCTTTTTTCTTTTTGGTGTGTGTTTTTGTTTTTTGTTTTTGTTGTTGTTGTTGTTGTTTAGCCAGTTTAACTAAAGTTGGGTCCTGAAGATGTTACAGGATCTTCTGTGTTTGTTAATTGCCGTTTGTTTAAACATGTGCGCTGAATATTGTTTGTGAGAACGAACTACACCATGCATGTATCTCCATGTTTTGATAATTCCATACCTTCAAAGATACACCTCCGCTGGTATCAGCATGATTGAATTCCAGCCCAGACGTTTGCATATACCTTTGACAGCTTCTATTATCCCAGCACACAATAACACATTTGTTGATATTCCAGGAAATTTAAACTGAAATTGATCAAAACTATCACATGCACATGCTGCCAATCTTACCCGTCAATGCGACGTTTGTTAAAGTTATCTCTTCACTCATCAGTGTCTTAAGAATTCATTACAGCAACCATTTGAATTGATGTAGCAAGTTTAAAACAAATTTGAAACAAGAGAGGCAAGGCCTTCAAGACTCACTTGTGATACACTTTAAAAAAAAATCCAAGCTTTTTATGTATTGAGTATAATTTCAAAATGTAATGTTTAAGATGAGAAAGATCAGTTTAAAGCAAATTAAGTCCCCTAGCATTAATTACAGAGTAATTTCCCTTTTTTACTATCTGCACCAAGACGTTTGCAAAATAAATAAAACTTCCATGCTTAGCAAAAGAAGTTCCTGTTTGAACAAAAAATGATAATAATGACTGCTCTTGTTGTTGGGTCAGAATACCAGTCCAAAGTGCCAAGTTTAGAGAATAAAAAATATATATAAATATAACAGTAAATGCAGTTTGCATATAATTTGGCTTCTTTTTTTTCTTTTTTTTTGTGCCCATCCCAGAGGTGCAATATTGTTTTAAACAAGATGACTGAAAAGAACTGAATTTTTCCTATTTTTATGCCTAATTTGGTGTCAACCGACAAAGTATTTGCAGAGAAAATGTCAATGTTAAAGTTTACCACGGACACACAGACACACAGACACAGACACACACACAGAGACAACCGAACACCGGGTTAAAACATAGACTCACTTTGTTTACACAAGTGAGTCAAAAAAGTACAAAATGTATGGCAGTCATCAACTACATTCTTGTTGCTAGTTCCCAGTTATTATTTCGTATGACAATGGGCACGAAGATGAGCACACAGAGCAACGTTTACCAGAGCACAGAATACTGTATTGTCTCCAAAGATAGATATTAAATTGTCTCTTTGGCTGGCTGATGATGCAGTGACAAAGAAAGCCGAACAAATTGTTTTTGTGTCAACATCTTTCGTTTGAGAGCAAAAATCGAACTAACCTAAAAGTTACTTGTACTTAATTAACGGAGGTAACTGATCGTGTTTTTTCTCCATGCATTCACACACACACACACACACACACACATACACACACACACACACACTCACTCATACACGTACACACACACACACACACACACACACACACACACACACACACACACACATGCCCATTGTTTGTACAAAGTGCGGTCACATGGAAACGTTATGAACTTTTTTTCTCCCTCATCCACCCACCCCTATACTCTCTCTCTCTCTCTCTCCAAACACAAAGAGAGAGAGAGAGACACAGAGAGAGACGCACAAACACTCACAGAGAACAGAAAATGAAAACGCATGCGCTCGCGTATAGTATGCACTCACACACACACACACACACACACACACGGCACATAGAAAAAATACAGTAACCGACGAACGATGTCCTCTATCCCCCCTCCCCCCCCCCCACCCCCTCTCTCTCTCCCTCTCTATCTGTCTCTCTGTGTATTTCTACCTGCCTGTCTTTCTACACAACCCTAGTCATTCTGATATTCATGTGATGTTGCAAAAGTCGTATGTATGTATGTATGCGCACACACTTACACACAAGCAAGCGCATGCACACACACACACACACACACACACACACACACACAGTCTCTCTTTCTCTTTCTCCTCAAAGAGAGAGAGAGCAAACAGTCAAAAGTATATAAGTGCTTTGAACGTTCATCGCCTTTCTCAAAACGGCATTTGATCAGCAATGTAGGTTCCAGGTCCGTCAAGTGCTGTAGAGAACTGACGGTGAATGAATATTTTACTGGCCTAAACCACTAACCTCCAATTACCATGACGAATTTCTCCTTCCAAAGCAGCTCCACAGCAACATCCTCACCATCACAACGACCAGGAAATATTTCACTCCTGCTGACTAATGGTGCATTCCACACAACACCATCAGCGGGTCCGGACATGATTGTTCCGGAGGGTTGTCTAGTTTTTGGCACAGAACCCGGCAGCTTCATTCCCTGGGACAACCCAGACAACATCGTCAGTCAGGACACAGAGAAAGCCGTGGACACTGCAGTGGGAGCCATATGTCTGCCCATCCTGTTTCTCATCTCCGTTCCTAGCAACCTGCTCAACATGCTGGTGTTCTGGAAACAAGGCCTCAAGGAACGCATCAACCTCTGTCTCTTCGCACTCTCGCTTGTCGATTTGCTCCACATGATCAATAACTTTTTCTTCAACGTGGACAGACTGTATCTTCCCTTCACCCAGTCCATTGGTCCTGTCTTGGAATTTATTTTAAAGTATAAGCTGCTTGGGTTCAGGGGCTTCTACAGCCTGTCTGGTTTTATTTCTATGATGATTGCTTGTGAGAGATGTTTCTGTGTTGTCAGTCCACTCCGCTCACATGTAATTCTAAAGACACGGACAACTGCAATCATCCTTGTGATGGCAGCAGTGCTCATTCTGACGGGAGCTATGGTCGGTGAAGGCAGATGGAGTATGGCTTGTATGTTTGATCTCAATACCAATATCACATCCAAAGTCATCGACACCAGTGAATTCTACACCAAGAATAAAGATTCTATTGAGCTCTTGACTCTGTTCATTGGAACACTCCTACCACTAACCTACGTCACTGTCGTCACGGTAACGACACTTGTGACATCAGTGAAGTTGAAAAAGATGGTAACATGGCGTCAACAAACCTCGTCGTCCACAATGTCATCACGTGAGATAGCGTTGACACGAACACTCATCGCAGCATCCGTTCTCTATATTGTCTGCTCTGCTCCTCTCATGATCATGGGTATATGCATCATGCTTGTGCCTGGCTTCAGTCTCAGTGGACGTTACTACAATTTTTCCAATCTTATGGTCAGCACATTCGAGTTAGTCTCCTTCGTCAACGCCACTTTCAACTTCTTTGTGTATTGCTTCCTGGGCTCTAAGTACAAGGAAACACTGCGGGTTCTCTTCCATTGTTGAATACTGACGACGTTGTCGACAGATAAGTCAGCAGCACTCAAATAATTGATAGACACTTACTGGACGTGACAGAGTCTGCAGGACTGTTTACAAGACTTGAGCACACAATACAGAATGTCTGTCGGGAAAACCACATGCCTTTTTTTTCTTGGGGGGTGGACCATACGTCTCTCTGAAATTCTGTCCATGGCACCCTCCCCCCCACCCCCCCGGACTCTCCCCCCCCCCCTGTCTCTCTCTCTCACCCCTCCCCCTTTCCATTCACTAACGCAAATACACACACACATATATATATATATATATATATATATATATATATATATATAATTATACATAAACACTTGGCAGTCAATCCCAAGTTTAAAAACTGGGCACCGCACCAATTAAATAATGAATCCAAGCCCACATGTCTTCGTTTTTCCATAAAGTAATGGAGAACACACTAAAAACAGTCTTGCTTGTTTCATCCATAAACATCTCTAGCCAAGAGCTAGCGTGAACAGACACACAGACACAGACAGACACACACACCATAATTATCTTTCATACTTTTGAACAATGTTTACATTAAATTACCTTGGCGAATCCCTCAACTCCACACCACTACCAAATACCTCTTTTCGATATGACATCACCACTAGCATTATATGGAGCTGGTTACAAATGGCTTGCTGACATTAACCTGCTGTCATCAGTGGAGTTGCCTCACAGAGAAGTGACAGCTCCAGAAGTGTGTCTAGTTTTTGGCGCAGAATCAGGCAGCTTCATTCCCTGGGACAACCCAGACAACATCGTCAGTCAGGACACAGAAAAAGCCGTGGACTATAATCTCTTTGGTTTCAGGAGCTTCAACTTGTTCTCTGGTTTTATTTTTGTGTTGGCTGAGATATATGTGTGTTGTCCGTCCACTCCGCTCATACACAGCTCTGAATACAGGAAACCTACACCAGTAAATCCAATGGCAAGAATAAAAGCCCATTTGAACTTCTTGACACTTTTCGTAGGACCGGAGATTAGAAAAGAGAAATAAATCACTTGCAGAAATTGCTGAAGCCAGGCAGCCTGCGCCGCGACACGCATTCATTATTCATGAGCTGCCTTTGCCCCGCCCAAACGAAAGGAAAGCGTCAGTCGAACGCAGTCTCCTGAGTGATTTTATAATTTGGATTACACCTTTTTTCCCTTTTCTGTTTGCTTCATCCCACGCAGATGTCAAACTCAATTTTGTTGTGAATAACATTCCTAAATATTTATATGTATTGGTTACTTTTATTACCCTATCACCACAGCACCATTTTTCACGAGTGGAAAGATGACCTCCATTGCGGAAAACTATAATATTGGTCTTATCGAGATTCACTGTTTGTTGTAGTCTGTCTGTTTCTTGCTTAAGGGCATTTAATTGATTTTGTAACCCTATGGGTGTGTCAGACAAGAGAACAACATCATCAGCAAATAGCATTAAGAGCAAATCTGTTGCACCAGGTATCATTTGTATTCCATGTCTCCCCTTCTTTGATAACTCCACTGCCAATTCACCGATGAAAAAGGAAAACAGCTGTGTGCTTGGCATACAACCTTGTTTAACCCCTCTTGGACACTGAAAAAAGTCTGAATAGATACCTTTGTCACGAACACATACAAGTACAGAATCGTAGATGCTTTTAACAGCCATGTAAAACTCCCAAGAGAGAAAGACAGAGACAGAGACTTAGAGAGAGAGATAGAGCACAATACAACGGTCTGCTCGGGCAACATGAAGCATTCGTATATATATGAATTATATATATGATTATGTACATATAGATAGATTTAGATTTACATACTGATAGATCTATATGAAATTATGTATATATGTATTCATGTATGTATGTATAGACAGATGTTAGAAGAGAGACAGAGATGAATATGTGTTTTATGTTTTGATTTTTTTTTTTTTAATTTATTTATTTATTTTTTTGAAGAAATGGTGATGTAAACCAGAAAGTGTGAAGAAAAAGTAGCGTTACGAAAACGCAGTTCAATAATTTATAACTGTCTCTCTCATGTGCAACATTGCGCTGGGGGAGGGGGGCGAGTTGGTGGTGGGGGGAGCTGCTTTATTTTCTTTTTATATTATCTATATTCAAGCAGATGCAAACGTGCTAAAAACCAAAGCAAAAATGAATCGGTTTTCATTGTATACAGCGAATCTTACTACACGTGGGAAATTCCAGGCGTAACTTAACTTTCGCTTTACTGCAGCTGAACCGTCAGAACCGACCAGTTTCCTTCGGGTGGGGAAGGAGAGGGTGATTTACCCCCACCCTTCCGCACTGCGTGTGTGCCCCAAAACGGCTTCAGCACTGTTATAGACAGTAAGAAGGGGCCTGCCGCGAGTGGTTTATCTCTCTTTTCTAATCTCCGGTAGGACCTGCCCAAACTTTGAAATTTGTCATTGTTGTCATGGTAATGACGATTGTGACATCAGTGAAGTTGAAGAAGATGCAACATGGCGGCGGAATGTCGTCATCCACGATGTCAGCACGTGACGTGACGTTAGAAAAACGTCGTTTGAATGCTTTATGAAGTAATGTGGACAAGTGGGACGCAAAAAACAGGCAAACACTGAGGGTTGTCGGAATATGAAAAAGACAGAATAGATCATACCCATGCCAGAAAAAGATATAAAAGTTGCTAAAATATAAACAATCTTTATAAGGAAAAGGCTGAATTATTAGCTTCAAAAAATTCTCGCCTAGCTTCAGGAGATAATTAACTGAAATAGGATGGGATGTGACAAGAGAAAAACTTCAGAAATGAAATGTCCATCAATTAGAGGTATGGCCATGTCATGGAGGTGGTTTCTATGGACGGTAAAGATTTTTATATTGAAACGTTTCATGATGTTCAATTGACTGGAGACAAACAAAGTGTATTGAATGCTGAAATAAATGATGATACTAAAGCACATAGTGCTGTGAAGAAATTGAGAACATGTAAAACATGCGACCAGGATTAATTCTAGGAGAAATGTCGAAGACAGGGAGCAAAACTACTATGCCTTTCTTGCAGAAGCATTTCAGTGGATTGTTTTCAAACAGTGTTTATCCTATAAAAATCCATGGTTGCACCGTTTCAAAAGGAGAGTGAATTTGAACATATTCATTAGTACAGAAGTGTATCTTTGTTGTGCTATTCTACAATCAAACAATTTTTCTGCATGTATTCCGTATTTCAGAAATTTTTGTCACAACATGGTAAAGAAAACTGTGCATATTGCTTTCTTTAACCAGCAAATTATCTGTCTATGGAAGGTTACCATGGTGTGGGTGTGTCTCTCAGGACATCAAATAAAATAATACATCTCCCACCCCAAACATCCTTGCACATATTGTGTTTTTCAGTGACTGTCATTCATTTCAAAGCATCCGGGTCATGATGGCGGGAATGCCTTCTGTCTCTCGTCGTTTCTGCCACAGTTTGTATTAACCTGCCGGATCCGTCTCTAACATGTGTTAGATAGTCATCAGCCAGTCTCTGGAGACTATGGAATGGCACACTGGGTGGTGACTGATCCAGTGTCAGGTGTGGCTGGACAGGCCAATACATGAGTGGCAGTCCCTTCCGCACTCTACACAGGTGAAGTCTGAGGGTGGGCAGTCTGTTTGGCTCAGGGCCTTTCTCCTCAGTCTTTCTGCCTCGGAACACTGGGCAAGCAACTCTTTGAACCTGGTGAGGCTTTCCTGCACCGTCTGTCTCCATCCTGATCGTTCTGAAGCTTCAATTTTCCAGGTGTTCAGATCGACTTTCGAGGCGTTCATATCTCTCTGGTAGAATCTCTCTGGTAGATGTCTCTGTGGTGCATTTGGAGTCTGCCTGTGGGGTGTTTTCCTCTTCCATCGTCCATTCGCGCCATATAACTGAGCCAGCGCATGTGTCTCTGTTTCAGCCGAGTGTCCTGCCAGGTGATGTTCAGGATGTGTCAGGGGCAGCACATGTGGAAAGTGTTGAGCCATCATTCCTGCCAGGCACGCAGGGTCCAAGAATCACTGACTTACAGGAAGGTGATTATGACACAATCCATGTAGACCTGGATATTGGTGTGCTTCATCTCCTTCCTGTTTGTCTATACTCCATCTGTCTGAACATGGCTGTAGCCGCCTCGCCGATACGCTCGTTTACCTCGGTTGAAGAATAAGGGAGTCTGAGATTGTCCAACCTAGGCACACAAAGTCATGCACAACAATCCAGTTTATGGCCAAAGATTATGGTGTCGGGTAGAGAGTCCACACCCTGTCCCTGTCCCATGGCCTGTGTTTTCTACAGACTGGTGGTGAGCAGGAAGTCGTGCCAACAACAGAAGATGGTTCAGTGTCTTTCCAATGTGGAAGACAGTCACTGGCGGGACGGACGGGAGGATATCCAGTTGGGAGAGTGTGAGAGGTGTGCATGGAAATTTTTCAAGGTCAGTTTTCCGTGAACATAAAACCCTTGAGGTACATTACAGTGTCCCCGTGTATTCTGGTCAGGACAGCTTCCAACCAGAGTCCTTCCTCCGTCAGCATCATGTCCCTACCACCCATGTCCCCCATCATGATCATGGCATCCCTCCATCTGTTGAACTTAATGAGGTCGGGATGGGGACGGCTGCAGACACGAGGCGAAGAACCCAGATGATAGATGTTCTCCATGTCTTTCCAAACACCAGGTCACCGTTGTTGTGAGTATGCTAGCCCCTTCACCTCTCTCTTCCTTTACAACACACATTAAATTTTTAGTTCAGAGTTCTCTGTTGTTTTCTATCAGTTGTTCATATATGATGCTAAGTTTCTCTTCAACATGATCATTGTGAGTCTGGGCTTCTGCTTATTATGCCAACAGCTTTATTCAGTTCCATACATATATAGTAACTGTAAACTATTGCCTATAAAACGTTTCAGAAACTCGAGAACACTGGTTGTGCTAAGAGTAAGCTGTCCAGTTTGTTTGCCACCTGTTGATGTCTATGACTTATTCCTGTCAGCCAGAGTAGTGCCAGTGATTCTCTCTCCCTCTTTCCATCTGTGTGTGTATGTGTGTGTTTTCTTCTTCAGTTTAACGTCTATTCACCATAAGTGTTTTTAGACGGAAAGGAGTAAAGTAGTGGATAAAGGAAAGGGAATGCATTTGAATATTAGTGTAAAATAAAGTGTTCATGTTATGTATCAGAGGAAAAGTATATTATAAGAAAAAGTCTAAAGAGATTGTGGTGTATATTGAATGAGGTGTCATGGGAAGGAGAATATGTATATGCATATCAACAAGTATTAACCTACAACAATGTAAATATAAATAACAACATTAATTATAATACATCAAAGGAGGATACCAAATGGAATGGAGTTTAAAATTTCCGAAAACATTCTAAGCAATGAATAATCATTCAAAATCTTTTCAGTGGCTAATGAAATATTTGAAGAAAAGTCATCAACTACATCTTTTGGAATTAACTGTCTTATGCTCGGACAATGAATGAGCAAATGGCTTACAGTTATTTGCTTACCGCATATACATTTTATATTTTAAGAAAATTTTGTACGAAAGGCATTTAAACGAATTCTATACATTAGACTTGTAATTTATCTTGAATGTGCTGCTGGTGTCAAATTTAGAAAATGTTTGGGATCAGCTGCATTCTTTGTTTACACAACATTGGTAATATTGATTATTTGAATCTATAAGTAATTTTTTCAATCGATTTCTAGATACATTTTCTATACAACTAATGCATTCATGTAGATCTAACTGGATGTCAAGTTGTATTGTGCCTTCGAAATTACGTGCTGCTCTTCTAGCTGCTTGGTCTACCCACTCATTTGAAGATATTCCACAGTGCGAAGATACCCAACAGAAAGTTATTTTAATGCCCTGTTTTGTCAGTTGGTGAATAATATGTTTTATTTCCATTGTCATCTCAGTTTGCTTCTTTGAATTTGAAGGTTATATAGCTTGTAATACTGACTTCGAGTCTACACATAATAAAATTTTACTTACAGTTTTCGGAATATCTGAAATATAATTTAAGGCCATAAGTATGACTATAAGTTCAGCTGTGAAAATGGAATATAGTCTACCAATATAGTATAATTTTTCTATTCTAAATGAAGGAATTACAAAAGCCGCTCCTGAATTACCATCTTCTTCAACAGATCCGTCTGTGTATATTTTTAGATAATTTGAATATTGATTTTCTGTATGGGAGAGCACTTCAGGTTATAACAAAAATGGTGACTGGTTCTTGGATAAATCTGTATGATCCATGTCAAAGGTAGCTTTACACAGCTCCCATTCATGGACTGGTGAAAAAGTAGGTATTTTTGCAGTTTGCTTGTCTTTTGATTCCGTAGCACTAATGATATCTGATGCAAATGTATTAATGGATGTCATATACTGTATCGTCTTAGCTCTTTTAGCAAGATCTTTTTGTGAACTCAAATTAGCTTCTTCTTTTGAAAAGGTTTCATATGCGAAAGATTTTATAACGAATTTCGCACTGAAGCTTTCCTTTGTTCATCAAGAAATAAAACACCTGCTTCTCTGTAAGTCCCTAAATTTGATGTAAGAATGGGCACACCTAGAGCGAGTTTATAGGCCTTACAATCAATGCTTTGCAGCTTCTTTAACAAATGCAGTGGATCACTGAAAATACCTCTTGAGCGTATGTCAAGCGTGAACGTACGAGGGAGGTAGCGAGAGATATCAACGCTTTGGTATCTTGCCTCCAGTGCTGTTTACAAATTATTTTTTAAGGAAATTTAGACCTTTTCTTGTTGTGTTTAGTATATAGTCAATATGATAATTCCACAAAAGCTTTGAAGAAAGATAGACTCCCAAAGATTTAACAGATTGTGTATATCTGATGATAGTACCATTTATTGTAAACACGGGGAGCTTTTCTGGGTCTGATCCTGTATTAAATAGCATCATTTTTGTTTTTTCTAAGGACAATGATAAGCCATTTTCTGTCATAAAGTTGCTGATTTTATCAAGTTCCCGCTGGTATATTTTCTTTACGTAACTCAAGGTCCTACAAGGCGTTTTATTTTTCATTGTCACCTTCATCCATAAACAAATGTCATCAGCAAATTGAACCAAGACTATATCTTTAGCTAGCTTGTTAGGTAGATCTGCTAATAATGTATTGAATAAAATCGGCGAAATTACTTATCCTTATAGTAACCCTATGTGTAATTGTCTGGGGTTTCAGTAAGTATTTCCTATTCGTACTTATATAAATCTATCTGATAAAAAAAAAAAAAAAAACTTCTAATATAATCATACATGTTGCCTGTGATACCGATATTTTTCAGTTTATATAAAATTCGAGCGTGCCACACTTAGTCGTATGCTTTTTTCACATAAAAAAAAGTCGCTAGTACGTTTTTTCGCCTTGCAAACTGTTGCTTTACCTGTGTCGTCAGGTTGACTAGATGTTCTGTGGAGGATCTACCTTTTCTAAAGCCAGCTTGGTTTATAGGAATTACACTATACTTCTCAGAATAATGAGCAAGTCTTTTTAGAACAATTTTTTTCCATTAGTTTGCATACATGCGATGTTAAGGCAATTGGTCGATAACTGTTTTTAACTGTTCTGTGTTTGCCCTGTTTGTGTATTGGGACAACGATTGATTGTTTCCATACAAGAGGAATGTCACCATCAGACCAACATTTCTTTAATGTGTGTGTGCGCGCGCGCGCGAGCGAGCGTGTGTGTGTGTGTGTGTGTGTGTGTGTGTTCTGAAGATGGATTTTATATGACTTGTGGTGACTTATTCTTTCATTTAACTTGTGCAGTGTGTTGGTTTGGTTTTAACCATTTGAAAATGGCAGCCATAAAGGTACAGGTAGGGGCCTAGTGTGCATTTGACATATACCCGTGATACTCTGCCGCTTTTGCTGTCTGTTTTTTAACTGTCTTCCATCCAGCCACAGACATAGAGAACAGACAATAATGACAGCACAGTGACCACAGAACTGACAAGCGACGTGAACGGAAGAGGAAAGACAGGAGGAGAAAGAAGACTACTGAGACAGAAGAAGAACAAGCGCCCACTGCCCACCATTTTATCAAATATAGGTTATGTTTTATTTGGCCAAACGCGTAATCTTTTTTCTTTTTTTTATGGGGGGGGGGGGGGGGGGGGGGGCAGGAGTTGGGGTTGGGGGGGAGGGGGGAATAGGGTGACTGTGGGGGGGAGGAGGGTTGGGGGGGGGATGCAGGATGACATGATGGCAGTTTTGCGAATGAATAATTTGCTTCACATAAACATGTCTGTGTGATAACATCAGTGAGGACAATCTTGAGATTAAAGGCTTTGGACGTCCTTTTAGGACAGACAGAAATTTTAATGTGACGGACAAAAACAAGGAGGTTGCGTGTTCCTTATACGTCAAGAAAATTGGTGTAGCAGGTTCAGCGTGACAGTGTGAAAACAGCAGTGCACGCCCAATGTTGTACCACTGTCCGTGTCACTGCTGGCCATGATAACTGCCCCGGAACTGGCCAGATCTTCGTCACATTGTGCTATGTTTCGCTTTCCGCTTGTGATTCACGTGCAGCCACAGAGATCTCTGACACTGTTCCTTCCCTACAGTTTACATCTCAGTGATGTCCTGTGTATATTATGTCTGGTGATTTTATGAGTGCAATTCAAATAATCTTTACCTTCCTTCCATTAACCTTCGCTGGCTATCGTGGGTCGTACACAACCCAGAAGGGTACAAAAACGCAAATATCTCAGCCAATTCTTAATATTTTTCTACGAAATTTCAGAAACGCTTCCTGCACCTAAAAGGCCAACTTTTGCCAAAAAATGGAAAAAAAAATCATTAATTAGTTAATGAGCAATTAAAGGTGGCGTTTTAACTATACACGGACGCTTGTGTGGGTTGTGTATGACCCATGCTTTTTAAAGAGGAAAAAACGTGGTCACCCCTCGAAAGCTCGTGTGGGTCATGCACGACCCATACCTTTTTAATAGTGATCTCAGAAGGTTTAATTTGCAATTAGTGAAGGAAAATAAAGAAGTCTTACTTTCAATAGCCTCACTACCCCACTACCCCCCGCCCCGTCTCTTTCGCCTGTCTTCAGCTATAACCCCCTTCCATCCCTTTCTCTAAGAGCATGTACCTGTGTGACTGAATATCTTTGATTGTGCGTGTATAGGATGCTATGAGTCATCTCTCTCTCTCTCTCTCTCTCTCTTTCTGTGTGTGTGTGTGTGTCTCGCTACCTGTCTCTCTCTGTCTCTGTCTCTCTATCTATCTATCTCTGTATCTCTGTGTGCATAAGTAGGGTTTGTATGTATGTGCATGTGGTGTTATGCGTTTGTGTGTGTGATCAGTTGTCTGTGCGTGTGTTGAGTGTGTGTGTGTGGGTATGTGCGTGTGTGTGAATGCGTGAGCATGTGTTTCTTCTGAGTGTATGTGTTTGTGTGAGTCTGTGTGCGTGTGCGAGCGCATGTGTGTGTAATCAGTTGTTACGATATGTTTTCCTTTTCTATATTTTGTTATAAGCTTTTTGTCTTTTTACAAAGTATGGGTCGTGCATGACTCACACAAGCTTTGGAGGAATATGCAGGTTTTTGTCTCTTTAAAAGTATGGGTCGTGGACGACCCACATGAGCTTCCGTGTGTAGTCAAAATCGACAGCCAGCGAAGGTTAAACAGTATGTCACCTGTGTAACCCGTAAAAATCAAACACTAGATATTTGCTATGGAAACGCCAGACATGCATCCAGTTATCCTTCTTCCTAATGGCACTTCAGGTCATAATACAGTCCATCTGCTTCCATCATACATACCTAGAATACAAACGGAACCACTGACAAAAAGAGTGTGAAAGTGTGGATGCCTGAAACAGTGTATGAAATAAAAGGCTGCTTTGAGTGCATTGAATGGATTACCTGTGCTACTGGGTCGATGTTCCTTCTGAAAAGAAAGCGGTATTGCTCCAGTGTAACAGTTCTTTCACTTAAACAACCGCACGCACAGGTGTCCGTGCAGCTCAGACGTCACACCGCAACGCCCATGCCTCCCCAGACAACACTGAGACATCTGTTGTGACACCTGTGGGCACCTGTGTGCTTCCAGTCTTGGAATGTGGAGACAGTCTTGATCCCATCATTGAAACTCAGACTGCGTCATCTTCGGACTGCGATGGACTATCAAAAAGAAGAGGCTGGGGTATGGAATACTCTGCTCGATTCATGCGATACCGTTCACAAAGCCGCTGATGCCATATCAGCTTGGATCTCATTTTGTGAAGACATGATTATTCATAAGAAAACCAAGATTTTCCCAAATAACAAGCCCTGGGCGTCAAAGGCTCTTAAACCTCGTTTAAATGGAAAGAAAATCGCTTTACAGAGTGGCATTCAAAGTTTGAGGAAATTTGTGGTCTCCAAGTCAGTTGCTGTGTTCCTGCTCACACCAAAAGCAATTATTCACTGTCCCCAAAAACAAAAGGCCAGTCTCCCTCAACGACAATCACCCAATCGCCCTTACCCCTATTGTGAAAAACTGACTTGAACGCATAATTCTCAAATACATCCTGTCATGCACTGCTCTACACAAAGATCAACATCAGTTTGCATACAGAGCCAATCGAGGCACTACCGATGCAACACTCACTCTCAGAGAGAGAGGAAGAGAGAGAGAGATGGGTTGGGGAACCACGCCAGGAAAAGAGCCATGACGATGGGTCTGCTTTCTAACCTTGGACAAACTTCTGTTTTCTTCTTCTTCCCCCTCTTATCCTTCTTGTTCTTCTTCTCCCCCCCCCCCCCCCCCCCCCCCCCCCTCCCCCCGCTCTTACTCCTCTTTCTTGTGCTTCTTCTTTGCAGCACAGACGCAGCACTGGGATCAGTTGCACGTGTTCTCTTTTCCATTCAGTCTGCGACTGAGAAAGTCGTTCAGTTTCCAAAGAATCTCAGGCATTGCTTATCGTCTTTGTGCCAGATTGACCCTGAAACCGACATTTCGTCTTCAACACCTGCGCAAATAGGCAGGTGGATGGAAAGATATCACACACACACACACACACACACACACACACACACCGTGATGGAACTGAGAGAGTGAATGGTTGTTGTTGAAAAAGAGGAAACGTAGATTCTTTTGACATAGGTGCTTTCAATTCTATAATGCACTTCTGTTGCTGTTTTTATTTTTGTTTTGTTTTTTGTTTGTTTTGGGTTTTTTTTGGGGGGGTTGTGTGTGTTTTTTTAATCATATATTAAGCGTATGATTTCTATTCTTTTGAACTTATATATTTTTTATATGTATGCTTTTCATTGAAGGGTGTGCTTTGAGCATAGATTATTCTTAACTTGCTTTGAATTCTAGGGTGTGCATTTTGAAAACGCATTTTAAAAAAAAAATCTCTATTCTGGTGTGTGCTTATAAATCGATTTATTATCTATGTGTCTCTCTCTACATAATTATATTTCCCTTTTTTTCTTATTTATTTTTTACGGTGTTTGCTTTCATTTTCCATTCATTACGGTCGTACTCGATGCTCTAAACACTTGGTTCTCTCTCTCATACACACATACATGAACGTGCGCGTGCACACACACACGCATATTGATTCACGTACACACACATACAATTACAAACACAGACAACACACACACACACACACACACACGCACGCACCCTATCACCCCACCCCCACTCCACACACACACACGATGGCACGCACACACACACACACACACACACACCGTGGCACGCACACACACGCACACACACACACACACACCGTGGCACGCACACGCGCACACACACACACACCGTGGCACGCACACTCACACTCCGTGGCACACAAACACACACAAGCACAGAGCACAACATTCTCGAAGCGCAGTTCAGAGAACCGAGTTTTCCAGCAGTGTGAAATCTATTTCCATGAGCGTGAGGTAAAAATAACCTGGTTGCATGGAGGGAAGAATGCGCAAAATCCGATAAACTACCATGCAAGAACTTAACTGTACGGGTCTTTTGGTACGTTATGGAGGCAGTCCGGCTTTTTTTTTTTCTTTTCTCCAAAGCAGATGTGTTGTAGCTTATATGGATCTGCCTGCATGCTTAGACACATCCTTGAAACAGAAACTTTGGAGTCAAGTGGTTTTTTTTCCTGTTTTTTTTCTTGTTTTTTTTCACAAAGCAGATGTGGCGTAGCGTGTATGAATCAGTCCGCGCGCTTTGATAGTTCCGTCCTTGAAACTGAAACTGAAACTGTGGAGTAAATCAAGCGTTTTGTTTTTGACTAGAAATGACAAAAGGAGATAAGTATTTACCGTGCGGTTGTGCGTGTGTATGTTTGTGTGTCAGTGCATGCATGCGTGCGTATACATGTGTGTGTGTGTGTGTGCGTGTGTGTGTATGTGTGTGTGCGCGCGCATATGCGCTTTGTACATGTGGGCGCGCGTCTGTGTGTGTAGTATAGCAGAGCAAAAATGAAAAGCAACAACAAAGTGGCCAATTATAAAAACACGAAACACACACACAGAGTGCAAATGAATTATTAAACATAAATATTCTACTATGTTTGAGAAAACTGCTGAAACCATTATGACTACAGTGTGTCATATCAAAAACACAAACTTGTAATTTGCACAAACTACATGACGACCTAAATATAATCATGTACTTTTAAGAACACTTATAATTTTGCCCAAGTAATGAAATATTTCTGACAAAGGAATGTTAGAATTTATCATTCGATGATGTTGTTCAGAAGAAGAAGAAAAAGCACAGAGTGATTTGATTTTTTCGTTTTTTGTTGTTTGTTTTTTGTTTTTGTTTTTTAAGGCGATATGACTGTTACTTAAATACAAGAAAACTTAGTGAAAATATGCAGAAAATGAAACGTTTTGTCAGTTACAATGAATAAATGCAAACCTTTTGTCCCTCTCAATCTATACCGGTCCGGACCGTTGATTCCAACGAGAATGGGCGAACAGACAACTACAACATGAAAAAGAAGAAAAGACACTGTAAAGTACACACACACATAAAACACACACACACACACAAAACAACAAACAAACAATATATATATATATATTTACATGACAAATTTGAAATGGTATCATGTTAGGATGTCTGTCATCCTGAGTCAAACCCTGTAAAGGTCGACAATCCACAATACGGGGTTGCGCTCTGGGAGACTGATGCCTATGTACGATTGTTAAGCTCCCTTGTTCAGACAGGGGAACTCAGGCCCCACACAGCATCAGTCAAAAAACCCCAAAAAAACAACAACAACAAACAAACACAAAAACAACAACAAAAAACACCAACACCACCACCAACAAAACAAAACAACTGTCCTGTATCTGAGTCTGACGTTCGCAGCCAGGCCTCAGTCCTGGTCTTGAAATCCTGAAGAGAAATGGCTGGGATGATGTTGTATGAAATCTGGTTCCACGGGCGGATAGGTGAAGGGAAGGAGGAGTGCCCGGAAGAGTCGGCACGCGAGTAGGGGACCTGTGGTTTGTACTGACCTAGACCTTGAATTATTGGTTGTTGTTGTTGTTTTTTTTGTTTTTTTATTGTATTGTATTCAAAAGTATTATTACTTTTTGTTATAACAGATTTCTCTGTGCATGAAATTCAGGCTACTCTCCCTCATGATGACGAGTCATCGCAATGCAACGTCGCGCCGCCTGGTTTCAAGTTCTGGTCATCACTGAATTTGGAGGAGGTCGGATGTAAGATATTTGAAGCTCAATAATTTTTTTGTGATCTTTCTTCTTAATCTGTGACATTGACCTTTGACTCCCTGACCTTTGATTCAGTGTGTGTGTGTGAGTGTGTGTGTGTGTGTGTGTGTGTTGCTTTCAACACGATCAGTCACTGCATGTTGCTCCAAGTTTTGGATTCCACTGGATGGATGACTCAGGACCTGCTGCGCCTAGCCTACATTTGTTTGTTTCTTTCTTTCTTTATTAAGACTTCTTGCTATAGTACATATTCTTGAAGCTCTATGCGCTTTACAGAAGCACTAAAAACATTCACTCAAATATCCCCACACAAACATATGCATATAATTTGAAACATAGATAAAAGAGAACACCTAAATGAGGTCATGTCAATTGATTAAATCAAGAAATGTAACGGGAATAAATTTAAAAAAAAAAATTAAAAAAAAAAAGATAACAAGAGAGGCAAGGCCTTCAAGACTCACTTGTGATACACTTTAAAAAAAAAAAATCTAAATGTGTTCTGTATTTGTTATTATAAAGCTTCGGGTTAAATTTTTAAGTCCTAACCAGATTCGAACCCCGCGTGTTCGGGTGAGAAGAAACTGTCTTACCCATTACACTATCATGGTTCCTTAACTCACGTTCAAAAATTTAATATTTGAACATACTTTTGTAAAGGGCGATAAATCAATTGCGGTATTCGCAGTGAGAACGCTGTTAAAAATCATATTATTCTGGTTATCTTGGGCATTCAAAAAATCTTTAAGGGCAATAAAAAATTCTTTTTAAGTCCGCGGTAAAGGAAACGTGGCTATCACCCCAATCACACTGCAACATTTAGCCGTTTTCTCTAGATCTAGATAGACGCCAAGATCGACAAGGAGATCGACAACAGACTTGCAAAGGCAAACAGCGCATTCGGCAGGCTGTACAAGAGAGTGTGGAACAACAAACACCTGAAGAAAGACACAAAGATCAGCGTGTACAGAGCTGTTGTACTGCCCACCCTGTTGTATGGCTCCGAAACCTGGGTCACCTACCGGCACCACATACGACTGCTTGATCGCTTTCACCAGCGCTGCCTTCGCACCATCCTCAGCATCCACTGGAGTGACTACATCACAAATGTCGAGGTCCTGGAGCAGGCAAAGACTATCAGCATCGAGGCAGTGCTGCTAAAGACCCAGCTACGTTGGGCAGGGCACGTGTCCAGGATGGAGGACCACCGCCTGCCCAAGATCGCGCTGTATGGCGAACTGTCCACTGGCCACCGTGACAGAGGAGCACCCAAGAAGAGATAAAAGACTCCTTGAAGAAAGCTCTCGGTGCCTGTCACATTGACCATCGCCAGTGGTCCGCAGTAGCCGCTGATCGAGAGACCTGGCGACGCACCATCCACCAAGCTGTCTCCTTCGAAAACAACCGCAGGACCAGCCTTGAGGACAAACGCAGAAGGAGGAAGAACCACGACGCTGCAGCCGCGAACCCAGACCAGACTTTCCCTTGCAACCGCTGCGGCCGACTCTGCTTTTCCCGCATTGGCCTTGTCAGCCATGAGCGTGCCTGCATCAGACGTGGACAACGCCCTTCCTAGATCTTCGTCAGCGAAGCCAGGCCATGACTGAGATAGATGTACAAGTTTAGTTACACCCGCCGGGAATGTAGTACGACACGATCGATTCAATTTCTCTTTTATGTTCATTCTAGTTTTATAGTTTTAAAGTTGATATGAAAATTGAGTATTTTGTTAAACTAATAACATGTAGAGCCATGTACAAGTACTTCTAAACGTCGTATGAAGTGAAAAGGGCTTCATTTTGAGAAAGTCAAGACGGAAATTTTTTCGTTTCATCAATCCAAGGGTATTAACTCGCATGGTTTACAATTTTTAACTGTGAATTCCCACTGATTCTGTGAATATTTTTATGGCAGTTTGGGGGATAATCCATTAAGTGATGAAGCGTTCACAAATCTTTCTCTGAATAAATGTTTAACGGTCTCCTTCCCCAACTTTCCATCACATGTTTTCGTGTATTGTCCATTGAATATAGGATTGAACAGGCAGGTCAACAACTTGAAACAAAATGGCGTCGTTCGCGTTCACGAAGAATATGAGCATGCACTTTGAATGTGTATAAATATGTGTACACAATTGATTTTTGCCCATGACCTTCAGGGCTCAGCCAATAGATCTATAAAGTCCACTTGTCATATTGATTTTAGTATTTTCCGAAAAAGACCTCTTGGGCGAATGAACATAGTGAAAGCCCTGTACATTGAGAGTAAAACACACAAGCTTTTTATGTATTGAGTATAATTTCAAAATGTAATGTTTAAGATGAGAAAGATCAGTTTAAAGCAAATTAAGTCCCCTAGCATTAATTACAGATTAAATTCCTTTTTTTACTATCTGCACCAAAACGTTTCCAAAATAAATAAACTTCCATGCTTAGCAAAAGAAGTTCCTGTTTGAACAAAAAATGATAATAATGACTGCTCTTGTGTATATCAGATCAAAGTGCCAAGTTTAGAGAATAAAAAAATAAATATAAATATAACAGTAAATGCAGTTTGCATATAATTTGGCTTCTTCTTTTTTTCTTTCTTTTTTTTTTTGGTGCCCATCCCAGAGGTGCAATATTGTTTTAAACAAGATGACTGGAAAGAACTGAATTTTTCCTATTTTTATGCCTAATTTGGTGTCAACTGACACAGTATTTGCAGAGAAAATGTCAATGTTAAAGTTTACCACGGACACACAGACACACACACAGACAACCGAACACTGGGTTAAAACATAGACTCACTTTGTTTATACAAGTGAGTCAAAAACGAAATAATGATAACAACAAAAAAAGTAGACAACTGAAATTGAAAGAAAAACACAAGCATGAATGCACATACATACATACGTAGGTACATACATACATACATACAAAACACACAACACGCATACACACACACTTCTTTTAAATAATATTATCAACTATTCTATTGTGACTTAACTTTCAGCAAGTTTAGTGCATTGACTAATCAACAACCAATTATTAAGGTTAGCCACTGCACTTTCTTTGATGAAAGACTTCAGTGCAAGACACCAGTTGTCGTTTGTTATCGGAAAAAAAGTGGGTTTTTTTTTTGTTTTTTGTTTTACTAATCTGCTGTGGAGGTACGCCGTGACAGAATCCGTTGGGTGTTGGAATACTGATCCAGTGTTCACCAGTGATCAGGGTTCGAGACCCCGCTTCAGCATGGAGTCGTGTCCTTCCTTCTATTTTTCCTCACTCCAACCAGGTGTGAATGGGTACCTGATGTCGGTTTTGGGAAGGTTAAACTTAAAGCAGTGGAAGCAGAAGATTGGGCACCGCGTTCCTATGCTGAACCCTACACACACAGTGAAATCACTGCCCCGATGGCTGTTGGAAATGCTATCTGGGACCTCTAACCTTACACTGTTGTGTAATGATCTTGACTTTGAGCTGCAATGACAACTTAATATAGTGGGTAGCTGGTAATGGTGTTATCAATATCCGCCGTCCTGAAGTCTGGTTTGTCTACCACTTGCAGAGGGCAGGTAAATGCCAATACTTGATTAAAAAGTCTATCATTCATGCATGCACGCGTCCACACACACACACACACACACACACATCAACAAGTGACAGATGATCGAACAGGCTCAGACTTTGTACACAGGTCAAAAAATCATACACACAAGAAAATTTATTAAAAAAAAAATCCAAAATGTACACGTGTACTGAGGAATACTGTGAGATTCTCTATTATTTCACATGTACATGCAGTCAAATAAAGTGACATATGGCGACAGACAAATGTGCTTACAATACATACACCACTTCACATGTTCATAATTTCCATGGATTGTGCCACACCAGTTTCAGTTTCGAAGACCTGTTAAAAACAAAACAAAACGTGTGTACAGATGATCCATGTATGCTGCACCACATCTGTTTAAAAACAGAAGAAGAAAAAAAAGATATAAAAAGGAGCAGACACCTGACCTAAGAATAAACGAAACGGCCCGGAGAGACCTTGAGAGCCTTCTCCAAGTTTGCATAAAAACAGAAAATAGAATAAACAAGCAACACAAAAAAAGACGCATCTATAAAGTGGATGACACATGACTGTATGGTTCTAGTCTTCTCATTTAAGCTCGCTGCACAC
Organism: Babylonia areolata; assembly: GCF_041734735.1. Lineage (NCBI taxonomy): Eukaryota > Metazoa > Mollusca > Gastropoda > Neogastropoda > Buccinidae > Babylonia > Babylonia areolata. The sequence continues at coordinate 18,282,089 of NC_134877.1, read as the reverse complement.
TCAACTCTGGGTAGGCAATGACTACAGGCCGAAAAACACCTCCTCTGCTGAGAATTGAACCCATGTCCTCCCAGCCGTCAGTCCATGATGCTAACCACTTCATGGAGACTGGTACAGAAAAACAAAAAGAAGCTGGTTTCAAAGTATACCCAGGAATACAAAGCACACATGTTTAGGCATCTACATTAACAAAACAAAAAACAAAACAAAACAAAAAAAAGTTTCATGCTGAAGTACTTCCAGGATTAGAAAGCATTCAAAAAATTTTTTTTCTTTAAATATAAAAAAATGGATAGACTGACTGAAAAAGACATATGCGAATTGAAATGAAATGAAATGATGGTGCTTAGAGCCTCGCCGACCAAAGACAAATGTAGATACATATAGATATAATTATGAACTTAAGTACATTCCGGTATAGAAATCATGCCTCAATCTGTATAGATATATGAACTTAAGTACATTCCGGTATAGAAAACATGCCTCAATCTGTCTGTTGTGCTACACACACAGCCACATCCCACTGTAAGGGAGACCGGGGCAGGGTGTAAACAGGGGCAGGGTGTAAACAGGGGCAGGGTGAAACAAACCAATTTTCACGATGACGTGTTGTTTTTTCCAGTACTCTCAGTTGCGCGCGCAGCAGGGTTTTCCCCGGTGCAGATTTGGCGCCATTTAAAGTCGGCAACGCATGTCCGGTTTTTCTGCTGCAGACATCCCTTCCTAGATTTCAACCGTAAGTAAATTTTCGGCCCTCTAGAAAAGTTTAACTGTCAAACTTTCTTTTGATATATCATTATCGACTTTGTAACTGCTATTACAGAAGAGTGTTTCGGGCATGTGGTGGAGCATTCACTGTGTGTGTTTATTCAGACATTTTTTTTGTAACTTTCAACTTGTTTCCACTTACCTAGTGTAGGGCACGGTGAAACGGGGCAGGGTGGAACAGTTACACCCTGCCCCATTCATGTTCCACTCTACCCCAGAGGTGTTTCACCCTACCCCGTTATAATAAAATGGTGTTGTGTTATTGTTGCATGCATAAACACAATACATATTGGCCAAATTGTCTACATGAGAAGAAAGTTTTTTTCATTTCCCAGGATATTCAGAAATTATCCTTTATTTCAGCTCATTTATATGATTTCAGATGGTCCGATCATACAAACGGAAAACCGACTGGGCAGAACGACCACTAGAGCCACTCCAAAGGGCAGTGGAAGCTGTGAAAAATAGGAAGTCTTTCAGGGCAGCTGCTGATGAGTTTGGGGTGACAACAACCAGAATCTGGCGTTCTATGAAAAGAATTTCCAAGGGAGAAAAGCTGGTCGACCTCAGCCATCTTTGCAGCACACGACAAGTATTTTCTGTGCAGAAGAAACTGAACTGGTCAGCTACCTACTGAAGGCGTCTAGGATTGGATTTAGATTGGACACTGCAACTCTAAGATCCCTTACATACGACTTGGCTGCAAGAAACAGCAAACAAATGCCTCCCAACTGGGTCAACAATAAACGTGCAGGGGAATTAAGACTGGATTGCAGGCTTCAAGAAGCGCCACCCCGAGCTGACGATCAGCTGAGGCCACCAGTATTGCGAGAGCAACTGCTTTCAACAAGCATAATGTGAACACTTTCTTTGAGAAACTGACGCAGCTGTATGAAAAAACATTCATTCACACCAGATCGTGTATTCAACATGGATGAGACAACATTATCAACATGCCACAAACCCCAGAAATGAAATGAAATGAAATTATGGTGCTTAGAGCCTCGCCGACCACTAAGGCCATCTCAAGGCTATCGCCGCATCAATAACTACTAAAAGGATAAAAAAAAAAACAACAACAACCAATTAAAACGAGTCACCACTTCAAACTTTCCACTCCAAAGTTAAAAAAAAAAAACTTCCATAGTTTAAAACCTTCAAATCTGGTTAAAAATGTTCACTTCTTTTAAGAAGTCCATCAGCGCCCACGGAGGGACATCACGAAACAAAGTCTTCAAAGAAACCGCCGTGTAATGTCTGCGTCTAACGTCATGCAGATCCCAACAGTCAAGGAGCACGTGTTTCACGGTGAGAGGCTCATCATAGGGAATACATCGAGGGGCCTCTTCCCCCTTCAACAAGTAAGAATGAGTAAAAAAAAGTGTGCCCCATACACAGTCTGCAGAGCACAGACTCCTCCTTTCTGTTCTTCACCCCCGAAGGGGGTCTGGACGGATCTGGAAGAGCTTGTTGTCCGTCTGGGTGTTCCACTCCTCTTGCCAAAGATCCTTAACGTAAGTGTTCACCTTCCACTTCATGTCTGTGTATGGTACAAAGGATCTGGATAATTCTTTCTTTACAGCGTTCCTGGCCAGCAGGTCCGCCCTTTCGTTACCACGAATGCCAACATGTCCGGGAACCCAGGCCAACACAACCTCGTATCCTTTCTTCGTTGCGAGAGTAAAATCTTCATAAAATTCCAGCAGTTTGGGATGAGTGATATTCCTGCAGGCAATCGCCTCCAGGGCTGACAAGGAGTCGGAAAAGATCATGAATCTCTTTTGTTTCGAAGACAGAACCATTTTTACCGCCAGAACCAGTGCGGTCAGTTCCGCAGTGTACACCGAGCTGTCAGACAGGATGTGTTCCGTTGAGGGCCGGTCAGGAAAGGCGGGACAGAACGCAGATGCAGCGACTCCGTCCTCTGACTTGGAACCGTCAGTGAAGATACTTTGAAAAGTGGGGAATTTGTGGCAGAGTTCCGAAAAGTAAGTTCTGTAGGCCAGAGAACTGGTGGAGTCTTTACGGTACGAGGCCAGATCGAATCAGACCTCAGGTGTTGTAAAGGTCCACGGAGGGCTGTCAGGGAACTTAGAGAAATCTGAGATGCCACCGACATCCAGATCGACATTTTCTAAGTCCTCATGCATCTATCAATGTGAGGCAATCATGAAGCAACATACCAGAAGAGAACTTGCACTGTTGATGAGACACATTTTTGGTGCTGGGCAGTATCTCTTCTGACTGAACATGCACAGGACCCTTCTAAATAACTACCCCAGTGACATCAGTAACTTTCTCGTGAGCTGGCATTCAATCTGTTTTTTTTTTAGCTACATCACCAGCCACACAGCCAACTCCCACTGTATGTCAAAGCTGATTCGTATCCATTAAATGTTGGTCACACACAGCGCTGATGCTGTCTAGATCTGCCTGGCACACAGCCAACTCCTGCAGTGTCTCATAACTAATCTGTTTCCATTAGATGTTGGTCACATACAGAGATGATGGTGTCTACATCTACCTGGCACACAGCCATGTCCCACTGTACTTCACAGCTCAAATCAAATCAAATTATGGTGCTTAGAGCCTCGCCGACCACTAAGGCCATCTCAAGGCTATCGACACAGTAGTGTCTTCTTCAAGTCAAGAGTTAAAAAATACAATAAAAACTCGTTCAAGCTACAAGCATTCCACTCAGTTTAAAACCCACAGTTTTAAAACCAAATCTGATTAAAATTGTTTACTTCTTTCAAGAAGTCCATTAGCATCCACAGAGGAACATCACGAAACAAAGACTTCAGAGAATCTGCTGTGTAATGTCTAACTTCATGCAGATCCCACCAGTCAAGGAGCATGTGTTTCACAGTCAGAGGCTCATCACAGGAAATACATCGAGAGGCCACCTTTCACAAGTATGAATGAAAAAGAAAAACGTGCACTGTTCACAGTTTACACAGCAGCACAGACTCCTCCTTTTGGTTATTCACTACCGATGGGAAGGTCTCTTTTAGGTCTGGACCAGTTTCGTATAGAATGTTGTTATGTTCAACACTGCATCCATGAATTGGTGGAATAACAAGTGGAGGTCATGATAGTACTTTTGGAACTAGAATTCTGGGCGTACGTTGTCAACAAGCCCGGTCCAGTGTCTTCTGAGGTCTGAGGCAGTCCTTTTGCTGTGACACATTTTTGGTCCTGGGTAGTAACTCTTCTGACTGAACATGCACAGGACCCTTCTAAATAAATATCCCAGTGACATCAGTAACTTTGTCCTAAGCTACCAAGAGGGGGTGTTTCCACTGGAGCAGAGACATTGACCCCACTGGACAGAGCTACAGTATCAAATGAAGAAAACGGAACCCCTCAGGACAAAGCGTTGGTATTCAATCTGTTTTTTTTTTAGCTGCATCACCGGTCCATGTCATTGCGTCGACAGCTCATTGCGTCGACAGCAAACAAATAATAAAGAACGGGGGGGGGGGGAAAACTAGTGCAAATACGATGCAAGGTTTACGCGTTAAAAGTGTGTGTGTGTGTGTGCGTCTCTCTGTCTCTGTCTGTCTGTCTGTCTCTCTCCCTCCCTCCCTCCCCCCCCTCTCTCTCTCCTCTCTTTCGTGTGTACGTGTGTGTGTGTGTGTGCGTGTGTGTGTGTGACCGTGCCGATATTGTAATTGTATTCTGAAAAAATGTTTTACCAATCCTAAAATGTGTATGAGCTGTCGACGCAATGAGCTGTCGACTTTACGGGTACCTCCCTCACCGGGCACACATTCAACTCCAGCTGAATATCAAAGCTGATTTGCATCCATTAAATGCTGGATACACACAGCCACGATGCTGTCTAGATCTGCTTGGCACACAGCAACTCCCGCTGTATGTCACAGCTCGTTTGTTTCCACTAAATGCTGGACGCACACAGCGATGATGCTGTTTAGATCTGCTTGGCACACAGCCAACTCCCGCTGTACGTCACAGCTTGTTTGTTTCCACTAAATGCTGGTCACGCACAGCGATGATGCTGTCTAGATCTGCTTGGCACACAGCCAACTCCCGCTGTATGTCACAGCTCGTTTGTTTCCACTAAATGCTGGTCACACACAGCAATGATGCTATTTAGATCTGCTTTGCACACAGCCAACTCCCGCTGTATGTCACAACTCGTTCGTTTCCACTAAATGCTGGTGACACACAACAATGGTGCCGTCTAGATCTGCTTGGCACACACCCAACTCCGGCTGTACGACACAATTGATTTGTTTCCATTAAATGCTGGTCACACACAGCGATGATGGTGTCTAGATCTGCCTGGAAAATAGCCAACTCCCGCTGTATATCAAAGCTGATTCATATCCATTAAATGTTGGTCACACACAGCAATGATGCTGTCTAGATCTGCCTGGCACACAGCCAAATCCCACAGTATGTCACAACTAATCTGTTTTCATTAAATGCTGGTCACACACAGCGATGATGGTGTCTATATCGTGAGCGTGTCGATGTGTCCAAGGTCCGTTGTGCCCCAGGGTCCGTTGTGCCCCAGGGTCCGTTGTCCATGTCGATGTGTCCAAGGTCCGTTGTGCCCCAGGGTCCGTTGTGCCCCAGGGTCTGTTGTGCCCTGCCATATGTCAGCTGTTTTCTTTCCACTCATCACATTTGTACAATGTAATTTACTGTGGATACTAATTTAGAATCCAGCGAGTGGTAGGCTACACCTACATTTTCTGGCAAAAGCAGCTTGTTGTTTTGCTATAACTTATTATTTTATACTGTGGGCAGTATGAGGCACGACGGGGTGCGTCTGCATAATTATGTCAATGTCTCCGGGGGCAAGTCAGGATACTTTGGGTAGGTCTCTTTAACCATTAGTTGGAAAAAAAACTTTCATCAATTTGAAAGATTTTCTTGTTCTCAATGACTTAATGAATAAAGAAACAATTGTTTCAATTCCTTTTATCAATGATTTGTTTACACACACACAAACACCCCGGAGAGAGAGAGAGAGAGAGAGAGTATGACGTCTTTACTGTTTATTGCGTAAGTTTGACATGTTCATCGCAGTATCCATATCCGGTATGCAGGTCATTTGAGGTTCAAAGTCGCTACATTTCGGTAAGGCTTAGGCAGCCTGGCTGTGGCGAGAGCAGAGTGTTTGGCAAGCTGCCAGCAAAACGGTTAAAGAAAGTCTCAGCTGTTTCCGGTTGTAAAATACACGGGAATCCGGGAACTCGTCCTCTCAGAGTGCAGTGTGTGATATCGAAGAGGACGGCATTGTACTAGTGAAGATGGCGTTCATGATGAGAGGTGACCGAGGAGGGAAAGTCCTCGTCAACAACGGATTTCGATATACCTATCACAGTGATGATTCCCAAGGACTTTCGACCTGGCGGTGTTGGAGGCGGCAGGAGTGCACCGCCAGATTGAAAACAAATCCGTTTGACAGAGAGATGGACAACCCGTGGGTCACAGTACATGAAGAGCAAGAGCACAATCATCCCCCAGATGGTGAGGCTGTACAGAGGTCACGCCTCAGAGAACAGCTCCGGACAGAAGCAATGGATGATCCAACTCGTCCACTGAAAAGAGTGTATGACGCTGTAGTAGCTCAAGAACATCGCCGGGCTGCTCAAGGAGGTGGAGATAGACGTGCTGAAGTGCCCAGGTTTACTTCCGTTAGGTCTTCAGTTCTGAGAGCAAGACGTGTTCACCTACCTGCCATTCCTGAAAGCGTCGAGGATGTCGATATCCAAGCACCTTGGAGTGAGACTTGGAGTAACGAGGGACTTTCTCCTTCATCTCGACAATGAATGGGGATATGCAATATTCGCAACTGAAGAAAACATCAGATCATTGAGGCAGTGTGATCTACTCTACATGGACGGAACATTCAGATCATGCCCACAGCCGTACAGGCAGGTCTTCACAATACTTGGAAATGTGGATGGCTTTGTCGTCCCTTTGGTGCACGCACTAATGGCCAACCGCACAACTGGCATGTACTGCAGCAATGCGAAGAACAACACACCACAACTGGCGACCCGCTACCATCCTTGCCGATTTCGAGCTTCCGTTATGGAACGCCCTGGAAACGGAGCTGCCCAATGCCACAGTGCAAGGATGCTACTTTCACTTGAACCAAAGTTTTTGGAGGAAGATACAGGAGCTAGGACTCTCGAGGCCTTACCGCATCAACCATCGTGTGAGCAGAATCATCAGAAAAGTGATGGCACTCGGATACCTGCCTCTAGCAATACTACGCCAGAACTTCCATCAGCTGGTTCGCTCAAATCGCGCAAGGAGGCTGGTGAACCAGTACCCTGCTCTGCAAGACTTTTTCACATACTTGCAAAACACTTACGTTGGCCAAAATGCTACCTTCCCGCCAGCCACATGGAACGTTTACCGTCGTGCCATGAGGGAAAGGACAAACAACTTTGCCGAAAGTGAGTTCTTAACGTTTACATAATAATAATAATAATTATAATCGAATATTTTGAAAGGCACAATTCCCAGTGATTGATTGCTTATCAGAACTTAATATCCACCGATATACATTAGACTAAAGCCTGGAGTAATTGTAAAGGTTGTACGCTCGTATATGAATCAAGTCAGTGAGTGAGTGTGCTACAATGCAGTGTGTGAGAAACTTTAACCCATAATTATGACATGTGTGCATTGTAAAGTGGTTTTCAGAATGAATGCTGTAAAGCTGTAAGTCACTCTATAAATAATGTAATAAGAACAACAATAACAACAACAACAACAATAATAATAATAATAATTCTATTATCATTTGCTTTAGGCTACCACCGGGCATTGAACGCCGCTGTGGGGGTGCGTCACCCTTCCCTTTGGAACTTCATACGTCATCTCAAGGATCGCCAGGCGCTGGCAGAAGACATGTTGAGTGCTGCTGACAGAGGGGACCAGCCACCACGCCGTCGTAGAAAGTGGCAAGACTTTGAAGATCGTCTCCAACGCCTCAAGGACCAGTATTGTCAAGGTGCCCGGGACTTGGAATCGTACTGGAGGGCTGTGGGGCGCGCAGTTTGGACTGCTTAGCTCAGTTTGACTGCAACTGACATTACTCCAGTTTTTGTTTCTGTTCCTTTGGACTGCTCAGCTCAGTTTGATTGCAGCTGACATTTCTCCAGTTATTTGTTTCTGTTTCTTTGGGCTGCTTAGCTCAGTTTGATTGCAGTTGACATTTTTCCTGTTATTTGTTTATGGACATTTTCCCGGTTGTTTCTGTTTTTGGAGCTGGTTAGCTCAGTTTGGTTAGAACTGACATTTCTCGAGTTTTTTTTCTGTATCTGATTTTGTTTACCAACTGTTTCCGTCGGGCACTGACCGAATAAGCCGACAGAGCTTTGTAATTCTGTAAAGTTCTTGGGAAATTCCTTTGTTTTTGTTTTTTCGTATACATTCATGTTTTCAGAATAATTTCCTTGATTAGTAGCAGCAGATTCAGAAAAAAATGTTTGAAAGTCTGTGGAAATTTGTTTTTATAAATTCTATAAAGTAATGTGTCATGATTAGTTGTATGTCTTGATTAGCAGCTATTTTGTGACCTCTCTCTCTCTCTGTGTGTGTGTGTGTATGTGTGTGTGTGTGTGTGTGCGTGTTTAATAATAACAATGGGTATTTAGCGGCGCGTGACCTTTGCATCCCTAAGCGCGTATAACAACAACAACAAAAGCAAGCAGCAAATCATAGGCCTATATAAATGTACAAGTTCCACGGGAAAAAGTTAAATACACTTGTATACAGCACCTTGCATGAAAAAATGCGAGAACAATAATTTGCACACACACACAGGCACGTGCGCGCGCGTACACACACACACATGCGCGCGCGCGCACACACACACACACACGAGTCACAGTTATGACTCAACTTTATCATCAACTCAGTCCTTTTCAGTTTTACGAGTTTATGATTGGAATCTAAAAACTAACGGAATCGGCAATATAATGATGATGAAAGGTTGAGAGAGGGAGTGTCGCAATGCACCATCAATAGCCTTGGGACACATCGGACCCTGGGACACAATGGACCTTGGACACATCGCACCCTGGGACACAACGGACCTTGGACACATCGCACGCCCCCGTCTATATCAACCTGGCACACAGCCATTGTCCCACTGTACTTCACAGCTCAAATCAAATCAAATTATGGTGCTTAGAGCCTCGCCCACCACTAAGGCCATCTCAAGGCTATCAACACACTAGCAACATCTTTAAGTCAGGAGTTAAAATATAGAAAAAAACAACAACTCTTCACCCTACAAGCTTTCACTCAGATTAAAACCTTCCAGAATTTTAAAACAAATCTGATTAAAATTGTTTACTTCTTTCAAGAAGTCCATCAGCGTCCACAGAGGGACATCACGAAACAAAGTCTTCAGAGAATCCGCTGTGTAATGTCTAACATCATGCAGATCCCACCAGTCAAAGAGCACCTAGGTCAGAGGCTCACCACTGGGAATACATCGGGGGGCCTCTTCCACCTTTCACAAGTAAAAATGAAAAAGAAAAACGTCTACACAGACACAGACTCCTCCTTTTGGTTATTCACCACGGATGGGAAGGTCTTTTAGGTCTGGACAAGTTTGGTATAGCATGTTGTTGTGTTCAACAGTGCATCCATGAGTTGGTGGAAAAACAAGTGGAGGTCATGATAGTACTTTTGGAACTAGAATTCTGGGCGTTCGTGGTCAACAAGTGTCTTCTGAGGCCTGAGGCAGTCCTCTGCATCCTCCTACATACTTGTGATGATTTGCCCCCAGGCAGGCAGTCCATGCAGCTAACGGGGGCAGAAATGATGAAGCTGAAACAGTGGTGGCGCTGTTCTGTGACCAAACGTGTTTCCATGCTGAACGAATCACTGTATGATGAGTGTTGCTGGCCAGTCTCAGTGCCAGCAGTCCACATGCATATGTCAGTGTGAGGCAGACATGAAACAACACACCAGAGGAGAACTTGCACTTTTGCTGAGACACATTTTTGGTCCTGAGTAGTAACTCTTCTGACTGAACATGCACAGGACCCTTCTAAATAAATATCCCAGTGACATCAGTAACTTTGTCCTAAGCTGCCAAGAGGAGGTGCTTCCACTGAAGCAGAGACATTGACCCCATTGGACAAAGCTACAGTATCAAATGAAGAAAGCGGAAAATCTCAGGACAAAGCCTTGGCATTCAATCTGTTTTTTTAGCTACATCACCAGGCACACATAGCCAACTCCAGCTGTATATCAAAACTGATTTGCATCCATTAAATGCTGGATACACACAGCCATGATGCTGTCTAGATCTGCTTGGCACACAGCCAACTCCCGCTGTATGTCACAGCTCGTTTGTTTCCACTAAATGCTGGACGCACACAGCGATGATGCTGTTTAGATCTGCTTGGCACACAGCCAACTCCCGCTGTACGTCACAGCTTGTTTGTTTCCACTAAATGCTGGTCACACACAGCGATGATGCTGTCTAGATCTGCCTGGCACACAGCCAACTCCCGCTGTATGTCACAGCTTGTTTGTTTCCACTAAATGCTGGTCACACACAGCGATGATGCTATTTAGATCTGCTTAGCACACAGCCAACTCCCGCTGTATGTCACAACTCGTTCGTTTCCACTAAATGCTGGTCACACACAGCGATGATGCTGTCTAGATCTGCTTGGCACACAGCCAACTCCCGCTGTATGTCACAGCTTGTTTGTTTCCACTAAATGCTGGTCACACACAGCGATGATGCTGTCTAGATCTGCTTGGCACACAGCCAACTCCCGCTGTATGTCACAGCTCGTTTGTTTCCACTAAATGCTGGTCACACACAGCGATGATGCTGTCTAGATCTGCTTAGCACACAGCCAACTCCCGCTGTATGTCACAACTCGTTTGTTTCCACTAAATGCTGGTGACACACAACAATGGTGCTGTCTAGATCTGCTTGGCACACACCCAATTCCTGCTGTATGACACAAATGATTTGTTTCCATTAAATGCTGGTCACACACAGCGATGATGGTGTCTAGATCTGCCTGGAAAACAGCCAACTCCCGCTGTATGTCAAAGCTGATTCGTATCCATTAAATGTTGGTCACACACAGCAATGATGCTGTCTAGATCTGCCTGGCACACAGCCAAATCCCACAGTATGTCACAACTAATCTGTTTTCATTAAATGCTGGTCACACACAGCGATGATGGTGTCTAGATCAACCTGGCACACAGCCATGTCCCACTGTACTTCACAGCTCAAATCAAATCAAATCAAATTATGGTGCTTAGAGCCTCGCCCACCACTAAGGCCATCTCAAGGCTATCAACACACTAGCAACATCTTTAAGTCAGGAGTTAAAATATAGAAAAAAAACAACTCTTCACCCTACAAGCTTTCACTCAGATTGAAACCTTCCAGAGTTTTAAAACCAAATCTGATTAAAAATGTTTACTTCTTTCAAGAAGTCCATCAGCGTCCACAGAGGGACATACGGAAACAAATTCTTCAGAGAATCCACTGTGTAATGTCTAACATCATGCGGATCCCACCAGTCAAGGTGCACCTTGGGTCAGAGGCTCTTCACAGGGAATATATCCAGGGGCCTCTTCCACCTTTCACAAGTAAGAATGAAAAAGAAAAATGTGCCCTGTGTAACATCATTCTCCGTTGCGAATGCAACGATCTCGTAGCTAAAGCTGGAAATCCATAGGCACGGAAACTGAACGGCAGTGGAACGGCAGCGGGACGGTACAGATCGCTCAAAACAGAAATGTCATTGTCTGAATCCATTAGTACGGAACGGCAGCGGGACGGCACCGGCAGTTCTGCGGTACCGCAGCGGCACTTTTTTAATCGGACACAGGAGCGATTCTGCCGCTGCCGCAGAGGTACCGCAGACAAAAATGTGCTCGTGGCGTGGGTGTGGCGCCAATATTCCCGCGAAAGTGCCATGTTGCATTGTGGGCGCTTTCATCTCCAAGACAATGCCAGCGTGTCAAGATAAGGCGACCATTGAAAAACTTGTTGAACTTGTACGGGACAACCCCGTACTTTATAATGTTTCGCTGCCTGAGCACAGAGATGCTCTGCTCATACGTAATGTGTGGAGCAGCATCGCGGAGGCGATGGGGAACAGATGTATAGATGGTAAGTGCCTTTTTTCTTCTGACCGAATTATGCCAGATGTAGATCTATTATAGATCTAGGCCTATGGTAGGCTTGCTTGTTGAGAAAATACTTCACTTTGTGATAGAAGCACGCCACTTGGTACACATGTTGCCGAAAAAAAATTCAAAATGGCCGCCAAAATCCAAGATGGCCGCCATTATTTTGAGGAAATATATTATTCAAAGGCACATGCGTTCAGAATTCTATACATGCCAAAGAAGAAAAAAACTTGTTCAACATGTTTCTAGCTAGCATGCAAAATTTCTTTTTGACTTCTTCAACAATGCAGTTAATTCCTGTCATGGCTTCTACTTCCTTGTACCCACTGTTCCTATAATATCCTCATTTTAGCATGTGTGTATGCGCGTACGTTTGTGTGTATGTGTTTTTGGATGTGTATGTGCATGCCAGCATGCATGCGTACGTTGTATGTTTGTGCGTGCTGTCCTATGCATGCACACACATTACAGACAATTGACAATGATTTTATCTCAGATCATGTGTCTCCATCAGAAACCCCCCCCCCCCCCCCTCCCCCCACACACACACTGAAAAGATTCGTTTACTATTTTATTCAACAAAACGTCATATAACGTAAATAGTACACCAGGAAGTATGATGCATGAAAATGAATGTCCCAAGTTAGGACGCAATTAACGTTTATATATGCAAATCAGATGTGCCGGAGATATACTCGTATTTAAATGCTGTGTTGTTCTACATCTGACAGGAGATGGATGGAAGAAGAAGTGGCGGAACATAAGGGACACCTACATGAAAAAGGACAACGCCACGAAGAGCGGCCAAGCTGCTACTAGAAAGAAGCCATGGCTGTTCTTCAATATCCTGACCTTTCTGGATGAGTTCATTGAACCTTCGAGGTAGGTGAACACATCAATCTATAAGTGCATGAATGAATTAATGAAAATTTATTCAGCGCCGCGCAAGAGCATGATCGTAGTGCAGATCACACAGTCATTCTACAATACAATCAAGACACCTCGCCCACATTCGTTCATTTAGACTTTGTGAAGATGATAGCAAGAAGTTTGACGTCATACTGGCTAAGTTTGATGAATACTTGTCCCAAAGAAAAACGTGATACATGAAAGAGCAAGATTTCATGCAAGAAGTCAGAAAACAGATGAGACTATCAAGACCTACGTTCGTGCGCTTTATGTTTTGTTTACACGGGATGCAACTGACTTGCAACCAATTTGCGACTAACTCTTTGAAACCGGCAGAGACTGGTGGAGACTGGCTGCCCCCAGTTGTGGCCTGTCGCTGCCGGTCTCAGAAACCAACGGATTTTCCCGATTTTTGGTTGCATGTTTGGTCGCAAGGCTCATTTTATTTCCACTCCAAGACAGATAATTTTTTGAGGGCCTTGCAACTAAACTGCGAAAAAACGGTCGCCGCCGGTTGCCACAGCTTGCCGCTCGTCTCAGCTGGTTTCCAACAGGAAATTGATGACGCAAGCGGCACGCGTGTCACGGATTTTTCTGTCTTGCTTGGCAGACGCTCACAGCGTGGTTTCTCGTGTGTGTTGCAACCGGCGGAGACAGGGGGAGACCCGTGGCAACCAGTCGCCACGGGTTGCCGCTGGTTGCAATGTGCTGTGTGCAACCAAGTAGGTCGCCGTATGAGTGATATTTTTTCATTCCACCTCTGCTGCTACACGGACCCACGCCAGTCTTGCGCTGTCATTTTTCAAGTCAAGATGTCGAGCCATGATTCTGATGACTCTGCCATTAACCTGTCTCAGCTTGCACACGACTTGGAAGATCAACTGGCTGAGGAGCCCCAAGCTGCTTCATCTACCAAAGCTGGAGGAGGTGGTCAAGGCAAGGCCAAGGGTCAGAAGGTGGTCAAGCGTGCAAGCCTGAGTGAAAAACAGAAGGAGGATGTGGTGGAGTTCCTGCGTGAAAGGCCCCACATCTATAGCAAGAGCCAGACGGCCTACAAGGACGCTGCTGGCCGAAAGAGAGAGTGGAAGGAGCTTGCTGACGAGATGGGAGTTGACGTCGACATAGTCATGACCTGGTACCGGTCGATGAGGACCATGCTGGCCAGGGTGAAAAAGATCAAGTCCAAGAGCGGTTCTGGCAACACCAAGCTGTCTCACGCTTTCCAGTGGGTCTGGGACAATCTGGCCTTTATGATTCCATACATAGAGACGCTGCACACTGACTCACTTGGTCAGAAGAGACGCCGTGCTGCCGGACCACAAGTTGAGGCTGACTTCAACCCTGATGAGCGTGGACCGAGTTGGAAGGTGCCAAGGGTTGTCCCTGCCACTGCCACTACCTCACCTGCGGCTGCTCCAGGTCCATCTCCTGTGGGGTCTTTGCAAGGAGCTTCAGGGTCATCCTCTCACGCCTCTCACGCTGAATGTTGTGGCCACCTGAAAGCTGAACTGCAGCGCTACCTTGACCGTGCTGAAAATCACCAAACCCACTTCTGGCACTACTTGATGTGGAAAACGTCAAACTTAAACGCCCACCAGAGAGACAATATGGAGCGAGAAGTTTTGGAGGTGGTTATGAGGCACTGCAGGAATGCTCAGCCAGCCATACCCCAGCCACTACCAACTTGTTCTGTTGTCGGGTTTGGGTTTCCACAAGCAGGTATGGGGCTCCCACTGGATATGGGCAACCAGGTCTACCAGCAGCCTTTGGCAGGTCCTGCGACAGAGCCAGATAATGAACTTCAGGACTTCATTGACACCCTCACTGACAGTCCAGTCAGCTTCCCACTAAGGATCTCGCCCAGGAAGAGCAGCACTCCAAAGCGACATGTCCCCCGCAGCACTGCAACCCTGTCAACAGTCGACCCGAGCACAACACGTGACTTGGGTTTGGGCTTTGGCTCAGGCTCGGGCTCGGGCTCCACAAATTACTGAGTGCTTCCTGGGTGCTCTGATCTGATTGAAAGACGGGTATATTTTATGACATTGTGTTGGATGTGTATCGCAACAAAACTATTTTGGAGATTAATTTTTTTATTTATTAATTTATTTGTTTGTTTATTTTCTTTTCATTAATTTGTTTATTCATATTATTTTTTTTAAATTTCATTATAGAGAAATAGATACAATTGACAATCTCTTAATTTTCTGTCTAAAAAGGCATTACGTCCCCTTTTGTGTCAATTAAAAAAAAACTCGCATAATATTAATTGTTATGTGCACATATTGAATTCTTTGTATTTAAAAAAGCAAAAAAAACAACAACATAGTAACAAAAATAATAATCGTTATATGCTACGTTTTCACGGGATGCAACTAACTTGCAACCAACTTGCGACTAACTCCGGCAGGCACAGGGGAAGCAGGAGCAGGGTCTTGGGGATCTTGTTAGTTCCTGTCAGGATTGGTCCTGCGGACATTGGCTTTCTCCCACTGCCATGGGACAAGACCTGCAGGACTTCCAAAGTAGTCTGCAAGCTGCTCCCTGACTTGTTTCCCAGCATTGTTGGCACGTCCCGCCTGTGGTTGTGGCTGATCCTCCCAGATCACTTGTTCTCTCCAGTTGCCAGGGACAATCTCATGCTGTGCATTTTCCCTGTCAAATGCCTCCTGCGGTGGTGGCAAACGCTGCAGCAGGACATTGTGGAGCGTCAGACAACACTTGATGACCTCCTTGACGTTGTGAGGCTTCAACTCGCAGGTGCGCAGCATCACCCTGAAGCGTTGAGCCAAAATCCCGAAAGCATTCTCCTCCACCCTTCTTGCTCTTGACAGCCTGTAGTTGAAGATCAACTCCCTTGGTTCCATGCTGTTCCTGGAGTAGGGTTTCATGCAGTAATCCTTCAAAGCAAAGGCATCATCACTGACTATGAAGAAGGGTACGGGGGTGGTGTCCTCAGGGTCATCTGTGAGAGGGCATGGGGCTGGCCTGCCGATGGTATCATCCTCAAATTCCTGTCGCAGGTCACACTCCAGGAAGATTTGAGCATCCGACATGCACCCTTTTCCACCAACCTCGGCCCACAGGAACTTGTATTCTGCATCAACAAGTGCCAGCATGGGGATGGAGAAAAACCCCTTGTAGTTGTGGTACAGACTCCCAGTCCTGTTTGGTTTCTTGATCGCCAAATGTTTCCCATCCATAGCACCCAGGGTGTGGGGCATGTTCCAGCGGGTGTTGAACTTGTCAGCAACGGCCTTCCAACTCTCTTCATCCAAATGACCTGGGAAGGCCTCCTCATCAAAGGCTGCTGTGATGGCCTTGCAGACTTCAGGCAGAAAAAGGCAGATGGTGGACGCCCCAACCCTGAAGGCATATGACAATGAAGGGTAGCTGTCCCCAGTGGCCAGGTACCTGAGAGTGACAGCCAGCTTCAACCCAGGTTCAATGGCATGACGCATATTGGTGTCCTCCTTGGTAATGTTGGGACGAATGCGCTCAGGGATGTCCATGAAGACGCGTGGGGTCATTCTGGTGTAGTTCCGGAACATCCTAGGGTCTTGCACTGCATCCTGCATGCCCATGTCCAACAGGGTGTAGAAATGGCCCAGCTCCCTCCTGCTTTCCTCAGTGAGCCAGTATCTGACCCAACGGTGCGTCTGCGCCTCCCCCTGCGATTCTCATGTTGATGGCGGTGATGATGCTCGAACAAGCCGATGAGGAGTGGCAAAGGGTTAGCCATGTTGAGTGAAGATGAATGAGTTGGAATCAAACATACAGTGGGCTTTTATAGTTTTTTGGTAGTTGCAGAACGCTAGTTGCGGTAGCCCCATAGTTGCAATATCCCCAGGAGACCCCTGGAGACCCCTGACCGCCCGCAAGCGGAGGCATCCACAGAAATCAAGCAAAGCCTGCAACCAGCGACGACTACTAGGAAACCACCTTGCAAACAAAACTTGGTTGCAGTGCTGGTTGCACAAAAAACAGGCAACCAAATTCGCAGCGAGTGAGTCAGACACAGCGCCCCACTGCCAAAGAAAGGGGAGGAGCCTAGTTAGTTGCACGTAAGTCGCCGCTGGTTGCATCCTGCGGAGACTGTCCAGTCGCATGTACCAGCCTTGCAACCAAAATTTGAATTTGGTTGCAAGTGAGTTGCATCCCGTGTAAACGTAGTTTTATGAGTTAGCGGAAACAGCAGACTTCCCGAACAAAGAGGAAGCAATTCCAGACAGATTAGTACTGGGAGTACAGGGTCAGCTCTATGTTCCCTCAGCTCTATGTTCCCTCAAGTCAAGTAACATGTCATGTCATGTGAAAGTGACCAGTGGTAAAGCAGTGGTCAGACTGACCAGTGGTCAAGCAATGGTCTAACTGACAAGTGGTCAAGCTATATGGTCAATCTGACCAGTGGTCAAGCGACTACAGTCATATTTAGCCTCAAACGCAGTTGCTTCCCTTCAACTGTAAAAAGCCACAGCACAAGCTAGCAACACTTAGTTTCGAACATACTGAGTCATTGATCCAGTCAGAATTTTTTGAAAGTGAAAGTAAAAGTGAAAGTGAAAAGCGTGATCGCGTCCCTTCCCCGTACTGAACGGTTGTTCTCAGTACTGAAAGAGTTAACTGTCTGACGGGTAGAGAGGCAGACGGTGACAAGGATCGTTTATCTTCCAGTAATTGTTTCTCGTTTAAATTGGATACAAAACAATTGTGACGGTGGCTGTAAGATCTTTTCTTCAGATCTCGGTCTTGGTTATACGTCACCGCACCCACATCCCTGTTAAAACCCCTGCAAACTGTAGTTCGCTTGTCTGCTGACCATGGCTTTTTTGATACAAGGAGGCAGAGGAGGAATGTTACTAGCATACAGGAACTTTCGGTACCACAGGCACCAAACAAGGGGGGACAACATCCATTGGCGCTGTTGGAGACAACGCTGCTGTGCTCAGGTCAAAACCAATATCTTTGATGTGGCAGAAGAGAACCCACGCATTTTCGTTCTGGAGTTTCAGGATCATAACCACCCCGATGATTCAGCTATGATCAACAGATCCAGAATGCGGGCACGTTTGGTTTAGCAGTGTCTTGAAGACTCTACACGGCCATGTCACCGGACCTACAATGCTGAAGTCGTTCGACTACGCAGACAAGCCCAGGGCAGTGGAGACAGACCCGAGTTGCCCCCCTTCGAGAGCGTCAGGTCTTCCATGCAAAGAGCTCGGGCAGCATCTTTGCCAGATGTAATGTTTCGTTCACATTACTTTTTATAGTATTTCGGTTCGAAGATAAATGCTAACTGCGGACATGCGCAGAAGGAGGCCCCCATAAGAACAACAACAGATACCGGCTTTAGCGAGGCACGAGCAAGAAGCTCGACATTGTAACGCGCCGACTAAAAGATTAAAAGTCATAGAACTAAATCAGAATGTCTTCTCGTTCGTTTTGCTAGAATGCAGAACCATTACAATGGCGACGAGGATCCGGACCAACACGGTGAAGAGAAAACTCATCCACGTTAGGCTACCACTGGTGGTACCATTCGACGTCAGTCATATGTTGTGTGTTATCTTAGCTTAGGCCTAGCTGTTTCCAGCGACATGGCATCACTTTGACGCACGCTGAACGGGCGAAAATCAAGTCATGCTTGCCCTGTGCCGCAGCCACTCCCTCAAATCACACAGAACCCTCCACATGTCCCCACTACCCAGTTCCCCATGGAAAGAAGTCAGCATTGATTTCTGTGGACCATTCCCTTCGGGTGACTATCTGCTAGTTGTCGTGGATGACTATTCCTGGTACCCAGAGGTAGAAATCATGTCTACAACCAGCGCCAAATCTACCATCCCGAAGCTGAAGTTGTAAAGTCAGACAATGGCCCACCCTTCAACTCTCAGGATTTCAGAAATTTTGCCTCATATTCTGGATTTCACCATCGGAAGATCACACCCTTGTGGCCCCAAGCCAACGGCGGAGCAGAGCGAATGATGGCTACACTCAAAAAAGCCATACAAACAGCACACATGGAAAAGAAAGCGTGGAAGCAAGAGCTATACTCATTTCTACGCAACTATCGAGCAACACCCCACTCAACAACGGGAGTGTCTCCAGCTGAAGCTCTCTTCAAGAGAAAGATTCGCACCCGCCTTCCCGAAACCTCAGCCTCTGATCTACAAGACCATCAAGACCTCAAAATAAGGCTGAATGATGCAGAAGGGAAGAAGAAAATGAAAGCGGCAGCAGATCACACACGCCATTCATCCTATCCAGACCTCAAGCTAGGAGACAGTGTTCTGGTCAGACAGCCAAAGGAGAACAAGCTCACTACCCCATTTTCTCCTGAACCCATGACTGTCACAGCTCGTCAAGGTTCCATGGTGACAGCCTCCAACGCCAGGCGCTCCATCACCCGCAACTCATCCCACTTCAAGAAGATTCCAGAAGTGATGATGACGCCTGCATCCAGAAGCCCAGGAAAGCCAGTTCCCAGAGACAAGCTTGACGCAAAACCAAGCTTGAAGACTCCGCTTGCTGCTGCTCCTCCTGTCCATGCCCCAGGGACAGTGCCACCTACTGCTGTCCATGCCCCAGGGACAGTGCCACCTGCTGCAGTCCATGCCCCAAGGACAGCACCGCCTGCTGTTCCAGATACGCCCTGGCTGATGCTGCCTGGTGATGTCCCTGTTGCCAGGAAGCCTCCACCTGCTGCCCAGGCTTTGCCCCATGGATCTGAAGGATCTCCTGCTTCTTGTCCAGTCCGAAGATCAGGAAGAACAAAACAGCCTCCGTCCAAGTTAAAAGACTGTGTCTGCTGATGTACATCTTTCGAAATTTTTGATCGAACCTATATCGTCCATCAGGGGGTTGTATTTTATATCCATTTTTTATCGCGATTGTAAAAAGCCGGTCGCGACAAAATTCTATTTTTTTTAAAATTCGCCCCAGGGAGGGATGTAATGTTTCGTTCACATTACTTTTTATAGTATTTCGGTTCGAAGATAAATGCTAACTGCGGACATGCGCAGAAGGAGACCCCCATAAGAACAACAACAGATACCGGCTTTAGCGAGGCACAAGCAAGAAGCTCGACATTGTAACGCGCCGACTAAAAGATTAAAAGTCATAGAACTAAATCAGAATGTCTTCTCGTTCGTTTTGCTAGAATGCAGAACCATTACACCAGCCATTCCGAGAACAGTGGATGCTGTCCAGATTCAAGGAGCATGGGCACAAACCTGGACTGACGAGAGGTTCTTGTTACACGCCGATAATCATTGGGGAGTTCTTGTTTTCGCAACTGACGAAAATTTAACTGTTTTACAACGTTGTTCTACGGTTTACATGGACGGAACCTTCAGAAGCTGCCCTCGTCCCTACGAACAGGTGTTTAGAATTTTTGGGAAGACCCATGGATTTGTTCTTCCTCTGATCCATGTTTTAATGGAGCAGAAAACGGTTGGACATTACCGCCAGGTTTTCCAAGCAGTTAAAACAGCAGTGAGACGTGTGAGCCATCACCGCTTCCGCCCAGAGCAAGTGATATGTGACTTTGAGCAAGCGCTCAAGACTGCAATAGAAACGGAATTCCCTGAGGCCAATATCGGAGGGTGCTACTACCATTTCAATCAGTCTCTCTGGAGGCGCATCCAGCACTTGGGTCTAGCTGGACCATACCAAGCCGATGACCTGTTTTGGTCATGTTAAATTCGTTGCAAGTCGTGGAACCTTGCAGAAGCAGATCAAAAGAATGTCAACACCATTCTCACCAAATTCAAAGCCCACTGCTCTCCAAAAAAGAAAACCGTATTCGCCAGATACATTTTCCAGGAGAGAAAGCAAGACAAAGGGGAAACGTTTGATTCATTCGTGACAGACCTCAGGAATCTGGTCAAAGATTGCGAATATACAAGCAGTGATGAAATGGTGCGTGACCGCATCGTAGCTGGTGCCCAGTCACGGGACATCAGAGAAAAATTCCTCACAGAGGGTGACACGCTGACAATGGACAAGGCAATACAGATCGCCATGAATTTAGAGACCACACAGAAATGTCTTGAATCAATGTCAGACAGACCAGCCGCTGCTGAAGTAGCAGCTGTACGACACGAAAAACATGAGCGCCAGTGACATGACCATTCACGTCAAGACCGTGATCAGCAACAGCAAAGCAGAAACCGCTGCAGAAACTGTGGAGGAATCCATGAAAGGAGAGCATGTCCTGCTTACGGACAATCTTGCCACTACTGCAAGAAAGCAAACCATTACGAGAAATGCTGCATGAAAAAGAAGAGTAAGCAAGCTGTCCACAGTCTGGCCCAAGAGGAAGTGGATAGTGATCAGGACCTATATGTCTACACAGTCAATGGAAAGTCCACTCATCATGATACAGCCTATGTCGAGCTTGACCTTGAAACTGGAGACAAAATGAGTTTCAAAATAGATACAGGCGCTCAGGTCAACGTGATTCCCTTGAAGAACTACAAGCAACTGACCAAACAGCCACCTCTGAGCAAGACCAAGCAGAAGTTATACAGCTACACAGGGCAAGCCCTCGATGTGAAAGGAAAGACCACCATGGACTGCAGCTACAAAGGGGGAACACTGCGACAAGAATTCATCATTGCAGACACCGGCCACACACAGCCAGTATTGAGTCTCCAAGCCTCCCTGGATCTGAACCTCATCAAACTGATTCTTTCTGTCAGTGAACCTCCTCTCACCAAAGAAGCAGTACTGAAAGAATACAAAACCGTATTCAGCGGTTTTGGATCTCTGGAAGGAGAAGTCAACATCCACCTCCAACCCAACGCAACCCCAAAAGTGCATGCACCTAGGCGAGTACCTCACTCCCTGAAGGACCACATCATGGAGGAAATCAAGAGAATGGAGCGCATGGAAGTCATTGAAAAAGTGACTGAGCCAACTGACTGGGTCAACTCCATGGTCGTGGTCGAGAAACCAAACGGCAAGCTAAGGATATGCCTGGACCCAAAAGACCTAAACGAGGTGACAAGACGCCCCCACTACCGAATGCCAACACTCGAAGATGCTTTGGCAAAGATGTCCAACGCCAAAATCTTCAGCAAGTTGGATGCACAATCAGGGTACTGGCAACTCCTGCTAGACGAGCAGTCATCGTACCTGACCACTTTCAACACACCACATGGAGGCAGGTACAGGTTTAAGAGGCTTCCATTTGGTCTCATTTGTGCCCAGGACATCTTCCAACGGAAGATGGACGAGATCTTTGAAGGAATCCCTGGAGTCACGCCTCTAGTAGACGACATCATCGTTTCAGGCTCATATCAGAAGGAACATGATGACAACCTGAGAGCCGCTTTGAACAGAGCCAAAGAAAAGAACCTGAAACTGAATGCAGAAAAGCTGACCATTGGAACATAGGAGGTTGAATACTTTGGCCACCTCGTCACATCACAAGGTCTGAAGCCAGATCCTGCAAAGGTTTCAGCCATCCTGAACATGCCGCCCCCATCTGACCTGAAAGAACTCCAAACAGTCCTTGGGATGATCACCTACCTGTCCAAGTTTGCCCCACAGCTCTCTGAGATCACAAAACCCATGCGAGACCTGCTCAAAAACGAGACCGAGGCTTCAACGCTGTCATGATGTGTACATAGACGGTACCTTCCGAACATGTCCATCACCTTACACACAATTTTTCACAATTCATGGAAAGTACAGGGAGAGGGTTCTTCCTTTTGCAACAGCCCTCTTGACAGGGAAAACAATTGGTCATTACCGTCAGGTGTTGCGGGTCCTGAAGAGAGAGATCAGACGTAGTTCTGGTAATAGATGGAGGCCAAACACCGTGATATGTGACTTAACAGTCACTCATCAGTGCTGTGGAAACTGAGCTGCCAACAGCCAGGGTTACTTGCTGTTACTTCCACTTCTGCCAGTCCATGTGGAGGCGTTTGAACGAGTTAGGGCTGTCTGTGGCATACCGGAGACATGCACGTTTTAAGAAATGTATCAGAAGGTTTCTCTCCATGGGATATTTACCAGTGGCTGTTGTGCGACAAAACTTCCAACAGTTCTGTGCCTCTCGTGGCACACAACGTCTCATTCGACGGTATCCAGAATTGAGAGACTTCATCCTGTATCTGCAAAGAAACTACTTTGATGGCAACTTCCCTCCATTGATGTGGAATGTATACAACAGAGACTCTGACACACGCACAACTATGTGGAAGGTGAGTATATTTAATGTTCCACCAAATGTAATTAATGTCACCAGTACTTATCATTTTCGCGGAAAACACCTAATGAACGTTAATTGAATATATTTACTTTCTTCTCGATTCGGAATACCAGCAAAATACATCGTTTTGTTAAATCTGTGAACAAATTGTGTGAGCAATTTTTTCTCAGCTGTTTGCGATTTTTCACCAAATTTGGATCATAGATCCGTTTAAACGAGTCAAAGGCTGATACAATCGATTTCACAGCTCGTTTCAAACTTGGACGTTCCGATCTCGTTCAACACAGAGCTATATCCTTTTATTATTTTTAAACACCTGTCTATGATTCAATTTTTAAGTTTATTAACATCACACATGAAATATAAAGAAGAAAAATAATAAGAAAATGAGGGAAGAACTACATCTGAAATTCATTGATGGACATTTGAATCCACCAACTCAGAGCCCTCCGCAACCGAGTCCGAGACCGAGGCTTGGTCTGACAGCTCCGACTGGTAGCTCCGACTGAAATACTGTTACCAAAAGGGGGATTTTAGTACGGGCTTGCCCATCTTGTTTTTATTAGAAAGTACTCCGAAATAAATTAAATACCAAAGTTTTAAATCTCCAACAACAAACTGTTTTGTTGTTATACTTATGGCAAATATCATGTAGGGCTGCTTTAGTGTCAAATACTTAGTTTGTGTTACGTTTATCAGTCCAGCCTTGCGTCATTAATTATTTTCATACTTGTCTTTTCTAGCTTTCCATTCGGGATGGAACCAGACTGTGGGTGTTAGACATCCATCGCTGTGGACGTTTCTTCGCCATCAGAAGGACTCACAGGCCAAACTGGAGCTTCAAGCCGATGCTGCAGACAGAGGAGATCCGCGTCCTCCCCGCAAGCGAAAGTGGCGACAACTGGAATCACGGATTCGACTCCTGAAAAGGCAGTATGAAGTAGGCAACAGAACCCTGACCAAGTATTGGGAGGCTGTGGCCCACTGCACAACCCATTTTGAGTAATCGTGTCTATCACAAAGTTCTTAGGATCACCAACTGGAAGGCTGTTGGCCATCAGTATGACAAATATGAAATCGTGTTTATTGTTCTCAGGACCAAGTGGCCTACTGAAAGGCCAATGTGCACTGTTGCCAAATTTTCAGTAAGAATGTTTATCCCAAATGACTTGTTTTTTGTGTTCATGCTAGAAAAACATATGTAATTAATTTCAGTTGCTTTGCCATTGAACATTGTGTGCCAATTTACAGTAATTATGTTTGGTCTCACATAACATGTTTTTTTTTTTTTAATAAAGTAGCTGTTGCTCATGGTTTGTCTGTAGACTTCTGTGCATTTTCTCTGCTGGCAATATTGAGAACACATGTACATGTGTTATTTATTTTAGCTGGTGTTTTTTTTCTTTACTTTAGTCAGAAAATCAGTTAGCATTCAATTGCATGAATGTTGGGCATAAAAGTGTATGATTCTTTTTTTTCTTTGTGTTCATAGCTAAAAAAGCATATGTAATGAATTTCAGTTGCTTTGCCATTGATCTTTGTGTGTCAATTTACAGTAATTATGTTTGGTCTCACATAACATGGTTTAAGAAAAAGTAGCTGTTGCTCATGGTTTGTCTGTAGACTGTATTGTATTCCAACTTGGTTGGTTCCGATTCGGTTCGTTTTGATGCGGTTCGGCTAGGAAAGATGGCGAATACACATAATAACAAAAAGACAATCAGTCTTCCTACGTGTTAGTGGTGTTCCGAATGTGTTAAGCTAGTTGTGTGTGCTAGCTCCGAAGAAGCACGCGCAATACATGGTGTCAGAAGTTAGTAATGGCTGAAGCACATATCGCAAGAACGCCAGACGCTCTGCTCGTCAGCGGCGGAAATCCCAGTTTAGCTTGGCAAAAGTGGCGACAGAAATTCGAGATATTCCTACAGGCAACTGGAGCATTGACAAAGCCAGACATTGTCAAGGTAGGACTGCTCTTAAACCATATTGGTGACGACGGGCTCGAGATTTTTTCGAACTTTGTTTTCCTTGACGCCAGAGTAGATCCAACTGACGCCGATAATCAGTTACCGGCAGAAAGCAAGACGGATTATGACGTCGTCATACGGAAGTTCGACGAACACTTTCTCAGACGTGACCCGCAGTTGATGTTACGGCAACAGTTCTGGTACTCTCTACATCGAGAACCCGGACAGTCGTTTGACTCGTGGCTACGTACAGTCAAAGAAAAAGCAAAAGCATGCAAGTTTGACAATGTCAGTGAAATGATAAGGGACAAACTAGTCTTCGCATGCAGAGATGACTCATCAAAACTGAAGCTATATGATATAGGGGCAGAACTAACATTGGATAAGACTATCCAGATTCTTTCAATGCGAGAGATGACAAAGCAAGAGCTTGCTGAATCCAAGACTGCCAGTATTGAGGCACTTTCCACCAAAACCGGCGACCGGCGACATGGGGGAGAAAGACGAGACCCCAAACATCAGAACCAGAGAAGCAGCCTGCCTTCAGGTGATTCTATGGCCAGTGGCAATTGTGGCTACTGCAATAGAAGACATCCTGCTGGAAAGAATAACTGTCCTGCAGCCAAGAGCCGCTGCAAGAAGTGTAGCAAGATGGGCCATTTTGCCACTGTGTGCAGAAGTGCAGCATCAGTTCGTGAAGTTTCTCAAGACCCAGCTGACCAAGCAGGGGAAGACAGCCATTTTATTGGAGGCGTGAACGACAAGTCAGTGCCATCGACCAGCCTGGGGTGGCACATCAAACTCAAGGTTGGATCGCAAAAGCTTACCTGGTGTATCGACACTGGAGCTGAAGTTTCTGTGATGCCGGACCACATCTACAAGCCAGCCTTTGGGACTCTGCACCAAGCTGACCGCACTCTTCTTGGACCTGGTGACCAGCGTCTCAGTGTCAAAGGCTTTGCTTACATCAGGCTCCACCACGGCCGAACAAGCATTCAAGAGAAGGTGTATGTCGTCAAAAGCTCCAAACTGCTGTTGGGTATGCCTGCCATTCAGAAGCTAGGATTGATTCACGACATTCCCGGTGCATTCTCAGTACGTGCCATTCGAACGCTGAAAGCCAATCAGCAATCTCCCAAGAGACAAGATCAGATCAACTTCACATCTTCCGAGGACAAAAAGCGACGTTACCCCAAGCTGTTCACTGTCTTAGGCAAACTGGAGGGTGAGCAGAACATTGAGGTGGAGGACAATGCTAAGCCCTTCTCTCAGTCCGTACCCAGACGTATCCCAGTTCCGTTGCTCAAGAAGGTGGAGGTAGAGCTGAACAAAATGACTGATAATGGTGTCATCGAACCAGTTAGTATGCCTACTGACTGGTGCAGTCCCATTGTTGTGGTGCCGAAGGCTAATGGAGACGTCAGAATCTGCGTGGATCTGACAAAACTGAACCAGAGTGTGAAGAGAGAAGTGTACGCCATGCCATCAGTAGAGGAGACGCTGAGCAAGATCTCCGAGGGCAAAGTCTTCTCAAAGCTTGACGCCAACTCCGGGTTCACCAGATCCAGTTGAATGAAGAAAGCTCCAAGCTTACAACGTTCATAACGCCATTTGGACGCTACAAGTTCAAGCGTTTACCGTACGGCATATCATCGGCGCCCGAATACTTCCAGAAGATGATGGACAACATCCTCCAGGGCCTGGATGGAGTGCTGTGCCATATGGATGACATTCTTGTCTTTGGCAAGGATAAGGCGGACCATGACCTCAAGCTCAAGAACGTCCTTGACAGGCTGTTACAGGCCGGCCTCACGTTGAACTCTGACAAATTCGAGTTTGGCAAAACAACGCTCAAATACCTAGGCCAGGTGATCGACGCAGAGGGCGTGAGGAAGGATCCCACATAGGTGAAGGCTATTGTGGACATGCAGGAACCACAGAATGTGTCAGATGTCAGAAGATTCCTGGGTATGGTGAACCAACTTATGAAGTTCGTGCCCAATCTGGCTGAGAAGTCGAAGCCTCTGAGAGAGCTCTTACACAAGCATGTTACATGGACCTGGGGACAGGATCAGCAGTCTGCCTTCGACTCTCTCAAGAAAGACCTAGCATCACCAGACACTTGCGCTGTACAACCCAGATCGTGAGACCGTTGTTTCTGCTGATTCCAGTAGCTTCGGACTTGGGGCGGTACTCCTGCAACGCCAAGGCAATGGGGTGCTTCATCCTGTCGCCTACGCAAGTCGATCGCTGACGGAGACCGAGAGGCGGTACGCCCAAATCGAGAAGGAAGCACTAGCCGTCACCTGGAGCCTTGAACACTGGTCCCACCTACTCATCGGCATGACATTCTGTGTGGAGACAGACCACAAACCTCTCATCCCCCTCTTTTCGTCAAAACTGATTGATGAACTCCCTGTTCGCATCCAGCGCTTCAGGATGAGGGTGATGAGGTATACCTTCAACATCGTCCATGTTCCGGGCAAACATCTGTACACTGCTGATGCGCTCTCCCGAGCACCGTTGTCAACGACCGAGACGGCGGACATCGATCTGACCTACCAGGCGGAGGCATACGTCAATGCTGTCCTACTAACCCTGCCAGCTTCAGACAGGAGGCTGGATGAGATCAGGTCAGAGCTCCAGAAAGACGACACACTTCGGGTAGTCATGCATCATGTGCAGAATGGGTGGCCCAACAAGAACACTCTGAACCGTCCAGTCAAGACCTACCTGAACGAACAGGGCAACCTCTCTGTTCATGACGGCCTCTTACTGCGAGGCAAAAGACTGGTGATTCCCGCATCTCTCCGACAAGACGTTCTACGTCATCTCCATGATGGACATCAAGGAGTCAACAAGACGAAGGAGAACGCAGCAAACTGTGTGTGGTGGCCTGGCCTTTCTCAAGACATTGACCTCATGGTGAAAACCTGCCCTGAGTGCGCCAAGAACAGAAAGGCCAGAGTGGAACCAATGAAGGGGACACAGTTTCCGGAGCGGCCCTGGTCCAGGATCGCAGCTGACTTTTTTCAGCATAATGGTAAACTCTTCCTCCTTGCCATTGACTACTACTCCAGAAACGTGGAGATTACACTTGTGTCCAACAAAGTGACGACTGCAGAGACTGTATCCCGCATGAAGAAGGTCTTCAGTCGCCATGGCATCCCAGACACCCTTGTCACAGATAACGGGCCCCAGTTCAGCAGCGAGGAATTCACCAGGTTTGCCCAATCCTGGGGGTTTGAACATGTGACCTCTTCCCCTCACTACCCCCAAGCCAATGGTGAGATTGAGCGTGCCGTTCAGACCATCAAGAATCTCATCAAGAAGTGTGGTGATGAGTACCTTGGGCTACTCATGTACCGCAACACACCCTTGGCCAATGGTTTTCCCCCCGCCCAACTGAGTATGGGACGCAGACTCAAAACCCGTGTCCCATGTCACCCCGATACCCTCCTACCCCAGACCCCTGACAACTACATCCTGAAGAGGAAGGAGAAGCAGTATCGTGAGGACATGGCAACTAACTATGACAGACGGCATCGGGTAGTCGAACCAGATCTGACACCCGGTGATGCTGTTTGGATTCCTGACCAGAGGAAAGGAGGCACTGTGATCAGACTCCACGAGGCTCCTAGAAGCCTCATCATCCAGACCTCCGATGGTGGCCTCCTGAGGTGAAACCGGCAGATGACACGGAAACTGTACCCATCCATGCCCACTACAGAAGGTGCCTCTTCCACCTCCTGTGCACCTCCCAACTTGGGTGCATTCTCCGATGCAGCCGAGATGACGCCTGCTGACCCGAAGACGTCTGCTGCCACGAAGACGCCTGCTGACCTGAAGACGTCGGCAGCCCCGAAGACTCCGGCAGCCCCGAAGACGCCTGCAGACGAGAAGACGCCTGCAGCCCAGAGGACGCTGGCACGCCTGCCAACGACTGGGAGCCTGGAGCCAGAACCAGCTGCAGCCCAGACATCCGAGCCGAGACGATCATCAAGACCGAGGAAGCCGACCCAAAGATTGATTGAACAGTGAAGAACAAACAATTCTTTCGCAATATTCGGCTTCGTTTCGATTAACTTCGGTTATGAAAGAATGTCCATTGAAAAAAAAAAAAAAGGAGATGTATTGTATTCCAACTTGGTTGGTTCCGATTTGGTTCGTTTTGATGCGGTTCGGCTAGAAAAGATGGCGAATACACATGATAACAAAAAGACAGTCAGTCTTCCTACGTGTTAGTGGTGTTCCGAATGTGTTAAGCTAGTTGTGTGTGCTAGCTCCGAAGAAGCACGCGCAATACATAGACTTCTGTGCATTTTCTCTGCTGGCAATGTTGAGAACACATGTACATGTGTTATTTATTTTAGCTGGTGTTTTTTTTCTTTAGTCAGAAAATCAGTTAGCATTCAGTTGCATGAATGTTGGGCATAAAAGTGTATGATTCTTTTTTTTCTTTGTGTTCATAGCTAAAAAAGCATATGTAATGAATTTCA
This sequence comes from Babylonia areolata, assembly GCF_041734735.1. Taxonomy (NCBI): domain Eukaryota; kingdom Metazoa; phylum Mollusca; class Gastropoda; order Neogastropoda; family Buccinidae; genus Babylonia; species Babylonia areolata. The sequence goes on along the minus strand of NC_134877.1, from coordinate 18,252,549 downwards.
GTTGCTTTGCCATTGATCTCTGTGTGTCAATTTACAGTAATTATGTTTGGTCTCACATAACATGGTTTAAGAAAAAGTAGCTGTTGCTCATGGTTTGTCTGTAGACTTCTGTGCATTTTCTCTGCTGGCAATGTTGAGAACACATGTACATGTGTTATTTATTTTAGCTGGTGTTTTTTTTCTTTACTTTAGTCAGAAAATCAGTTAGCATTCAGTTGCATGAATGTAGGGCTAAAAAGGTATGATTTGTTTTTTTTCTGTTCATAGCTAAAAAAGCATATGTAATTAATTTCAGTTGCTTTGCCATTGAACATTGTGCGCCAATTTACAGTAATTATGTTTGGTCTCACATAAAACATGTTTCTTTTTAATAAAGTAGCTGTTGCTCATGGTTTGCCTGCAGACTTCTGTGCATTTTCTCTGCTGGCCATGTTGAGATAAGTACATGTACATGTGTTATTCATTTATTCATTTGGGCTGGTGGTGTTTTTTTTGTTTTTTTTTTTAAGTCAGAAAATCCGTTGGCATTCAGTTGCATGAATGTAGGGCTTAAAAATGTAGGAAACATGAAAAACGGAAATCAAGTCTGTATGAATATTTGACCAATAACACCGTAGTGCAGTTACTGTAGGTCAGATAGAAATTCTGTGAAATTCAGCGGTAATCCCTACATTCATGGAACTGAATGCAACTGATCTTCTGACTAACGGGCCTTCTGACTAACGGGCCTTCTGACTAGTGGGCCTTCTGACTAACGGGCCTTCTGATTGGTGGACCTTCTGACTAACAGGCCTTCTGACAATAAGGCGTCCCCGTATCGAGGGGCCTCTTCCACCTTTCACAAGTAAGAATGAAAAAGAAAAATGTGCCCTGTGCACAGTGTGCACGGCACAGACTCCCCCTTTTGGTTATTCACCACCGATGGGAGGGTCCCTTTTAGGTTCTGGACCAGTTCCGAATAGCATCTTGTTATGTTCAAGATTGCATCCATGAGTTGGTGGAAAGACAAGTGGAAGCCATGATAGTACTTTTGGAACTAGAACTCTGGGCGTTCCTGGCCAACAAGCCCGGTCCAGTGTCTTCTGAGGTCTGAAACAGTCCTCTGCGTCCTTCTGCATACTTGTGATTATTTCCCTCCAGCTGGGCAGCGAATGGAGCTATCGGGAGCAGTACCCACGCTGAACGAATCACTGTATGATGTGTGTTGCTGGCCAGTCCCAGTGCCAGCAGTCCATATGCATGTATCATAGGCAGACATGAAACAACACACCAGAGGAGAACTTGCACTTTTGCTGAGACACATTTTTGGTCCTGAGTAGTAACTCTTCTGGCTGAACATGCACAGGACCCTTCTAAATAAATATCCCAGTGACATCAGTAACTTTGTCCTACGCTGCCAAGAGGAGGTGCTTCCACTGAAGCAGAGACATTGACCCCATTGGACAAAGCTACAGTATCAAATGAAGAAAACGGAAACCCTGAAGACAAAGCCTTGGCATTCAATCTGTTTTTTTAGCTACATCACCAGGCACACACTGCCAACTCCAGCTGTATATCAAAACTGATTTGCATCCATTAAATGCTGGATACACACAGCCACGATGCTGTCTAGATCTGCTTGGCACACAACCAACTCCCGCTGTATGTCACAGCTCGTTTGTTTCCACTAAATGCTGGATGCACACAGCGATGATGCTGTTTAGATCTGCTTGGCACACAGCCAACTCCCGCTGTATGTCACAGCTTGTTTTTTTCCACTAAATGCTGGATGCACACAGCGATGATGCTGTTTAGATCTGCTTGGCACACAGCCAACTCCCGCTGTATGTCACAGCTCGTTTGTTTCCACTAAATGCTGGATGCACACAGCGATGATGCTGTTTAGATCTGCTTGGCACACAGCCAACTCCCGCTGTATGTCACAGCTCGTTTGTTTCCACTAAATGCTGGACACACACAGCGATGATGCTGTTTAGATCTGCTTGGCACACAGCCAACTCCCGCTGTATGTCACAGCTCGTTTGTTTCCACTAAATGCTGGACGCACACAGCGATGATGCTGTTTAGATCTGCTTGGCACACAGCCAACTCCCGCTGTATGTCACAGCTTGTTTGTTTCCACTCAATGCTGGTCACACAAAGCGATGATGCTGTCTAGATCTGCTTAGCACACAGCCAACTCCCGCTGTACGTCACAGCTTGTTTGTTTCCACTAAATGCTGGTCACACACAGCCATGATGCTGTCTAGATCTGCTTGGCACACAGCCAACTCCCGCTGTATGTCACAGCTCGTTTGTTTCCACTAAATGCTGGTCACACACAGCGATGATGCTATTTAGATCTGCTTAGCACACCGCCAACTCCCGCTGTATGTCACAACTCGTTCATTTCCACTAAATGCTGGTCACACACAACAATGATGCCGTCTAGATCTGCTTGGCACACACCCATCTCCCGCTGTATGACACAAATGATTTGTCTCCATTAAATGCTGGTCACACACAGCGATGATGGTGTCTAGATCTGCCTGGAAAACAGCCAACTCCCGCTGTATGTCAAAGCTGATTCGTATACATTAAATGTTGGTCACACACAGCAATCATGCTGTCTAGATCTGCCTGGCACACAGCCATGTCCCACTGTACTTCACAGCTCATATCAAATCAAATCAAATTATGGTGCTTACAGCCTCGCTGACCACTAAGGCCATCTCAAGGCTATCAACACACTAGCAACATTTTTAAGTCAAGAGTTAAAATATAGAAAAAAACAACCAACTGTTCACCCTACAAGCTTTCACTCAGATTAAAACCTTCCAGAGTCTTAAAACCAAATCTGATTAAAAATGTTTACTTCTTTCAAGAAGTCCATCAGCGTCCACAGAGGGACATACCGAAACAAATTCTTCAGAGAATCCGCTGTGTTATGTCTAACATCATGCAGATCCCACCAGTCAAGGTGGGTCAGAGGCTCTTCACAGGGAATATATCGAGGGGCCTCTTCCACCTTTCACAAGTTAGAATGAAAAAGAAAAATGTGCCCTGTGCACAGTGTGCACGGCACAGACTCCCCCTTTTGGTTATTCACCACCGATGGGAGGGTCCCTTTTAGGTTCTGGACCAGTTCCGAATAGCATCTTGTTATGTTCAAGATTGCATCCATGAGTTGGTGGAAAGACAAGTGGAAGCCATGATAGTACTTTTGGAACTAGAACTCTGGGCGTTCCTGGCCAACAAGCCTGGTCCAGTGTCTTCTGAGGTCTGAAACAGTCCTCTGCGTCCTTCTGCATACTTGTGATTATTTCCCTCCAGCTGGGCAGCGAATGGAGCTATCGGGGGCAGTTTCCACGCTCAACGAATCACTGTATGATGTGTGTTGCTGGCCAGTCCCAGTGCCAGCAGTCCATATGCATGTATCATAGGCAGACATGAAACAATACACCAGAGGAGAACTTGCACTTTTGCTGAGACACATTTTTGGTCCTGAGTAGTAACTCTTCTGGCTGAACATGCACAGGACCCTTCTAAATAAATATCCCAGTGACATCAGTAACTTTGTCCTGCCAAGAGGAGGTGCTTCCACTGAAGCAGAGACATTGACCCCATTGGACAAAGCTACAGTATCAAATGAAGAAAACGGAAACCCTGAAGACAAAGCCTTGGCATTCAATCTGTTTTTTTAGCTACATCACCAGGCACACACTGCCAACTCCAGCTGTATATCAAAACTGATTTGCATCCATTAAATGCTGGATACACACAGCCACGATGCTGTCTAGATCTGCTTGGCACACAGCCAACTCCCGCTGTATGTCACAGCTCGTTTGTTTCCACTAAATCTGGACGCACACAGCGATGATGCTGTTTAGATCTGCTTCGCACACAGCCAACTCCCGCTGTATGTCACAGCTTGTTTGTTTCCACTAAATGCTGGACGCACACAGCAATGATGCTGTTTAGATCTGCTTGGCACACAGCCAACTCCCGCTGTATGTCACAGCTCGTTTGTTTCCACTAAATGCTGGATGCACACAGCGATGATGCTGTTTAGATCTGCTTGGCACACAGCCAACTCCCGCTGTATGTCACAGCTCGTTTGTTTCCACTAAATGCTGGACACACACAGCGATGATGCTGTTTAGATCTGCTTGGCACACAGCCAACTCCCGCTGTATGTCACAGCTTGTTTTTTTCCACTAAATGCTGGACGCACACAGCAATGATGCTGTTTAGGTCTGCTTGGCACACAGCCAACTCCCGCTGTATGTCACAGCTTGTTTGTTTCCACTAAATGTTGGACAAACACACAGCAATGATGCCGTCTAGATCTGCTTGGCACACAGCCAACTCCCGCTGTACGACACAAATGATTTGTTTCTCCAGAGGAGAACTTGCACTTTTGCTGAGACACATTTTTGGTCCTGGGTAGTACTTGTTCTGACTGAACATGCACAGGACCCTTCTATAACTACCCCAGTGAAATCAGTAACTTTGTCGTAAGCTGCCAAGAGGGAGTGCTTCACCTGGAGCAGAGATATCGACTCCACTGGACAAGCCTAGAGTATTAAATGTAGAAAACAGAAACCCTCTGGACAAAGCCTTGGCAATCAATCTGTTTGTTTAGCTACATCACCAGGCACACAGCCAACTCCCACTGTATGTCACAACTGATTTGTTTCCATTAAGTGTTGGTCACACACTGATGATGCTGTCTAGATCTGCCTGGCACATAACAAACTGGGGTTGTACGTTGTATGTCAAAGTATATTTGTATCCATTAAATGTTGATCACACACAGTGATCATGCTGTCTAGATCTGCCTGGCACACAGCCAACTCCTGCTGTAGGTCACAATTCATTTGTTTCCACTACCATTGGACACTGGCTACAGTATCAAATCAGGAAAAACGGAAACCCTCTGGACAAAGCCTTGGCATTCAATCTGTTTGTTGAGCTACATCACCAGGCACACAGCCTACTCTCACTGCACTCACAACTCATTTGTATCCATTAAATCTTGGTCACACACACTGATGATGGTATCTAGATCTGCCTGGAACACAGCCAACTCCTGCTGTATGTCAAACTGATTTGTATCCATTAAATGTTGGTCACACACAACAACGATGCTGTCTAGATCTGCTTGGCACACAGCCAACTCCAGAAGTGTGTCACAACTAATGTGTTTCCACATGCATCTATCAGTCTGAGGCAGTCATGAAGCAACACACCAGAGGAGAACTTGCACTGTTGCTGAGACACATTTCTGGTGCTGGGTAGTAATTCTTCTGACTGAACATGCACAAGACCCTTCTGACTACCCGAGTGACATCAGTCACTCTGTGGGCAAGAGTGAGTGCTTCCCCTGGAGCAGAGATATCGACCCCATTAAACCAGCGAGTGCTGTGAATCTGCCCACTCATAGACATGAACTCACCGGATGCATGGGAATGGAGAGGAAATGAAAACCGGTCATTATGAGAGCAATGGATAAACAGCCACAGAATTTGAAGAAAAAAAAAAAGAAAAACAAAAGCATTTGGACAAGGCTACAATATTAAATGAAGAAAACGGGAAGAAAATGGAAACCCTGTGGACAGAGCCTTGGCATTCAATCTGGTTACTGAGCTACATCACCAGGCACACAGCCAACACCCGCTGTACGTCACAGCTGATCTGCATCCATTAAATGTTGGTCAGGCACAGTGATGATGGTGTCTAGATGTGCCTGGCACACAGCCAACTCCAGCTGTAGGTCACAACTGATTTGTTTCCATTTATGTTTGTAACACACAGCCATGATGGTGTCTAGATCTGCCTGGCAAACAGCCATGTCCCGATGTACTTGTACTGGTATTTGTGGAACTGGAGATCTGTTTTTCCGCTGCACTGGCAGAAAAAAACAAGTGCAGGTTATGATCATATCTTTATAACTGGAGTTCTGGAAGTTCCTGGCCAATAACCCGGGTCAAACGCCTTCTGAGGTTTAGGCACGCCACCTCAAACAATCCACTGATGGAGATTTAGACATTTTGTTCATACACATTCAGTATGGCCTCACATCCTGTGAAGTGAAATCTACGGGGGTTGAAGCTAGAGGGAACACCATACTCACCACCAGCTTGGACATTGCCAGCAATGAGCTGTGTGATTATCATGCAGTAAAAGATGTGCAGACCACTGCATTCTTCTGCGAAAGTGACGAATTGCCTCCAGTCAGAGAGCACATGACGCTGTCAGGTGAAGATCTGATGAAGCTGAAGCAGTGGTGGTGCTGTACTGTGGCCAAACATGTTTCCGCACTGACCAAATCATAGTACAATGAGTGCTGCTGGCCAGTCCCAGTGCCGACAGTCCACATGCATCGATCAATGTGAGGCAGTCACTAAGCTACACACCAGACGATATCCTGCACTGTTGCCAAGACACATTTTTGGTGCTGGGTAGTAACTCTTCTGACTGAACATGCACAGGACCCTTCTAACTAACTACCCCAGAGACATCAGTCACTTTGTCATGAGCTGGCTAGAGTGAGCACTTGACCTTCACACCAGTGACTGCTGTGAATCTGCCCACTCTGAAGATTGACATGAACTGACCAGATACATGGGAATGAGGGGAAATGGAAATTGGTCATTATGAAAGCAATGCGTAAACAGCCACAGAATTTTTATTAATATGTAAGAATAAGTAAGAAAAGTGTGCCCCGAGCATGGTCTGCACAGCACAGACTGTTTCTTTTGATTATTCACCACCAATGGTAGTCTCTTTCAGGTCTGGACGAATTTGGAACAGCTTGTTATGTTCCACACTGCATCTGTGCGTTAGCCAAAAAACAAGAAGAGGTCATGCTTGTATTTGTGGAATTGGAGTTCTGTTTTCCCGCTACATTGGCGGAAAAACAAGTGGAGGTCATGGTCGTATTTTTGGTCCTGGAGTTCTGGAAGTTCCTGGCCAGCAAGCCGGGTCCAGTGTCTTCTGAGGATTTGGGTGCGCCATCCCAAACCATCCACTGATGGAGATTTTGACATATCTTGTGACACATTCAACACGCCTTAAATGCTGTGATGTGAAATCTACGGGAGCTGGAGCTAGAGGGAACACCATATACACCAGCTAGAACACTGTAAGCAAGGAGCTGTGTGATGATCATGAGGTGAAAGATGAGCGGACCACTGTATCCTTCTGCGTACTTTTGACAATATGCCTCCAGCCGGAGAGCCCATGGAGCTATCAGGGCAGAACTGATGTATCTATCAATGTAAGGCAGTCATGAAGCAACACACCAGAGGAGACCCTGCAGTGTTGCCAAGACAAATTTTTGGTGCTGGGTAATAACTCTTCTGATTGAACATGCACAGGATCCTTGTAACTAACTACTCCAAACAGAAGGACGTCATGGCCAACTCGTCTCACTGGGTTTCTCAAAGGGAAAATTAGGAATAGGACGGCGGCTTTGAGAATTAAATCTTGGGGGAAGATATTGTCATGGATAGACAGACAAAATACTGTCAGTCAAAGAATGCACAGCCTTCAACAAAAACAAAGTTATCAAATCTTCTTGTGACACCATCATACCATTATCTAGGAGTGAAGTGAAAAGGTCACCTGAAAAATGGTTTCTTTTATCAAGGTCAAGCAAACATGTCCACATGTTCTTCAGTACCAAACACCAAACATTTCTGATAAACATATCAACAAACTGTTTGTCTCTAACAAACATATCCACACATTCTTCAGTACCAAACATTTCTAACAAACATGTCCACATATTCTTCAGTAGTATCAAACATTTCTAACAAACATGTGCACACATTCTTCAGTAGTACCAAATATTTCTAAGCAACATGTCCACACATTCTTCAGTTGTACCAAACGTTTCTAATTAACATGTCCACACAGTCTTCAGTAGTTCTAAACATTTCTAACAAACATGTCCACAAATTCTTCAGTAGTACCAAACATTTCTAACAAACATGTCCACAAATTCTTCATCAGTACCAAACGTTTCTATGCAACATGTCCACACATTCTTCAGTAGTTCTAAATGTCACGTGACTGGTAAAGGTTGAGGACCCACCTACCACCCGACCGGCCCCACGCAATCTAATAAAAGAAAATTTAAGAAAAATGGGTCTCCGGATCCTCGCACGCTCAGTTAAGTGCAGCCAACACCAAGAAATTACACACAATACAAAACTTTATTCACTCACTGACACAGACATACTGACAACCGAAACAGCAGTGAGGCCTTAACTATTTCCCCCCCCCCACTCCCTCCCAATCTTACTAACCCACTACCCATAATTCGCCTCACTATGTCAAGCTTTGTTGTTTTTAAAGAGGAAAAAAAAAAAATCACATTCGCTCGAACACACACTCACCCCTCTTGTGCACTCTCTCACACATGCACACGCATCCTCTACCGTCCATGTCGGGCTTGCATTGGTCCTGAACACAGTGGTCTGAGGCACGTACGAACCGCCAAGATGTCGGCAGACTGAGAGTCCTGGACTCCCTGCAGGCAGCCGAAGTGTTGGGATACACGGCGAGCACACCCCAGTGAGACAGTAGTTTACGCGGGGCGAGGACAACACAGATGATGTAGCCAGGTCACACTCGGGCACTAGAGGGGACTGCAGCATCCGGGAAGATGGCCGATACACGGGAGTACCGTAAACTCCAGAGAGGACATCAGGCACCCAGGGAAACTGTAGGAATTGTCTGACACTCTTCGGAGCTCAAGAGCTCGTGAGGGAAAAAAACATAAGGGAGATTAAATCCCTGGAATTGGAACATAGTTCCAGACCTCCTGGTCGGACACAGACCCAAACCAAACCAAACCGAATCGGCAAAAAAAAACTCCTCACTCCAAAATGAAAGGAGCAGGACTGGAAAAACAAACCTCTCCCTGACTGGGTGCAACTGCCAGTGATTGAAACAACTTCTGATGCCCACGACATCAACAGGTGAGCTTTTCATCAAACCTGCAGCTCAGCTTAACGTGCTGGTATACATGCATGAGAAAAAGAAAACAACAACCTGAACTGACTACGAGGGAGGGAAGGAACACACACTCAACGCACACGTAAACATGCACACACACATGCACGCACACACTGAAAGAAAGAAAGAAGGGAAAAAAAACGAAAATCAGACATATTCGAGGGGTCAAGTTGACCAAAATTCCCTTCCTTCTGTCACTAAACTGTCACACGCGACACTAAACATTTCTAACAAACATGTCCACACGTTCTTCATTAGTACCAAAAGTTTCTAACAAACACGTCCAAAAATTCTTCAGTAGTGCCAAACATTTATAACAAACATGCCCACACATTCTTCAGTAGTAATAAACATTTCTAACAAACATGACCACATATTCTTCAGTAGTACCAAACATTTCTGACAAACATGTCCACACATTCTTCAGTAGTTCTAAATATTTCTAAGGAATATGTACACAATGTTCTTCAGTATTACCAAATGTTTCTCAAAAACATGTCCATACAGTTGTTCATTACCAAACATTTGTAACAAAAATATCAACATATTCTCCAGTAGCTATCTTTTCCAACAAACATTTCCACACATCCTTCAGTAAGTACTAAACATTTCTGACAAACATGTCCACACATTCTTCAGTGGTACAAAAAAAGTTTCTAAATCAAACCTTAGACTTTAATTAAACAAACCCAAACCTTCCTCGCTGATGCTGCAAATGTCCCACGACGCTCCAGGCCCGAGTGTTCTTGTTGTACTTCTCTATGGAGGTCAGGTAGTTCTTCCCATCGTGGCCACCGGCAGCGTACACAGCATCCCCCAGCACTGCCACCCCAAGGCCTCGGCGGGGGATGCTCAGATACTGCAGCACTGTCCACTGGTCAGCATCAGGGGTGTACATTTCAGCACTGGACAAACTGCAAACACACAAAAACCAGCTAAAAAACATGTTTGTATGCAAATTGTGTCTGAATATAACTAATCAGAACAGCAAATGATGCAACTGCTGTCCCATCTATCTGGGCTAGAATATGATTATAGTGAAGAGAGTCTTGCCCAAGTTACATCCCCAGACTTGGCCATGAGGGCTTTAGGACAGTTGGTGTTGGGATGATCTCCAAAGGCCAGCTAGCCCCCATGGCTGCAGAGCTCAGAGCCGATGCAATCTTGCCTCCTAGTTTCAGAGTCATAGTCCTTCACATAAGACTAAGCTGTAGATGAATTCCCATTGCAATGGAGAAACCGTTGATTATACAGCTTTCACTTTGCTGTTGGTCCAACTGTAAGCTTATATCAATCTCTGATAGAAGTTGAGCGTTCAGCAATATATTTGCAGGCTACTGACAAGAACACTGGTTCTTATCTTTGAAAAAAAAACAAAAAAAATTCTTGGTACAAATTCAAGCCAAAAAAACAAAAAACAAAAAAAACAACAACAAAAACACCATGTGTGCAAGTGTGCACCTGATTCTGTTTTCTGTGTATGCTGTTGAGGTGTTGTGTGTGGAGGGGAGGGTGAGACTGATTTTGAGAACCGTAATTAGAGACGTGATGTATGTTATGTGTGTCGAGTGTTGTGTATGATGCTTGTATTTTGTGTGTGTGTGTGTGTGTGTGTGTGTGGGTAGGTACATAAATTACTGTTTTGAGTTTGGCAGGATGCTTGTGCAGGGTTATGTATACATGTACATTGTCACAAAAAATGTTTAAATGCATTTTTTTTACATGTCAGTCGGTTTTTTTGGGTTTAAAAAAAAAATTTTTTTTTACAGCAGATCAGTGTAACATATATGAATTAATCCACATACTTTGTTTAACACCTCCATAAAATACAAAAGTAATGCACTGTTTTCCCTGGCTTGTATTGAGTTTGTTGACATAAACACTGGCAGCTTTAGCTTGGATAATATTTCCAAATTCTATTGACAGCTAGCTAGAAGTAGAAAACAAGCCTATGTCATGAGGTAATCCTTTATTTCAACCATCTGGTTGGGTTACTTGCTGTGTTTTGACTCACTTATAGCATGCTCAGCAAAATGGTGACACCTGACTCAAGCTGCATGACTGAAATGCACCTAAACGACTAGAACTGCTTTCTTTAGCTGATGATCAGAAAGAATTAAAGTGTCAACTTGAAGAAGAAGACAGTGATGAACTTTTATCAGCCGATTCAACAGAAAATAATGGGGACACTGAAGAGACTGGCAAGATCGATGAACAGTGAGTGATGTCAGCTGGACAGAGCAGATCCCACCCACATGACTGACAGTACTGTGACTGAAATAGCAGGACACATTGAGAGCCACATTCTTGGCCCTGAGCCAGCGCAGATGAGGTGTAGAGGCAGAAATAGGGTGAGGGGACTGAGGGTAACTGTACTGGGTCAGAGAGAGGACAGAGGAGTGGGGCGGATGCTGAGAGGGTGTGGCCTTGCTGTGTTTGAGAGGATCAATGTAGCGCTAACAAACAACATTAAGCCTGTTATTGCCGACTTCTACAACAGTGGACTGAAAAAACAGACCCACAGAGCACAGACTGCACTGACTTTTTCTCTCTTTTTGTAGATGATACTCAGAAATGTGTCGATGAAACCAATTTGTATACACACACTCCAACAGGTACAGGCAAATCCAGGCAGGCAGGTAAAAAAAAGTATTCCAGACTATCAGCACGGACAGATGCAAATGTTTGGAATGAAACAGTTTGATTTTCCAAGGTTCATATCACATAACCTGGCCCCTGTTCTTTCTTTCCCCTCTTTTTTCAACTATTAGAAAACAAAACAATCTCATGCTAACAAATATAACATATGTGAACGTTTTCCTGGGAAATTAACAACAACAACAAAAAAGAACAAGTCTACTCACCACTGGTTCTCGCTGCTGCCTCCGACAACAATGATGTGACCATCCAATATGGCAGCGTCACACATGGACCTAGATTCATGCATACTCGCTATAGCCACCCAGTGTCGAGTCTGCACACACAGAAATAAATGTACACAGATAAATGCAATGAAACAGATGAGAGAAAACAAAATAAAAAAAACAAACAAAACAGCCAATGTTGTGTCTGCACACAAAGAAATGTATACCACTCAATCCAGTGAAACAAGATCAAAGAAAATAAAACAATATACAAATAAAACAAACAGCTCACACCCAAGCTGCCCCTCACCCCCAACACACACACTTCTCCCCGCGTGCCTCTCATACACTTACACACACACAGACACACAGTCTCTCTCTCTCACACACACACACTCACACACACACACATACACACACACACACCTTCAGTCACACGCACACTTACTCACTCACAACACACATGTATGCAAGCTTTTTTTCTTACAAAGAACAGCACATCACATTAAACTAAATCAATCTTTGGTAGAATGTACAATGAACATTTCCCCAGGAAACCACACTCAAATGTACAAATGTTTTCCACTAATCAACATTAACATCCTTTTGTGCACCCTTTTCTTTAACCAAGTAGCTCTATAGTGAAGAACACTTGTTGTTGTTTTTTTTTGTTTGGTTGTTTGTTTTTTTTGCTTCCTTTGAATTATCCTGCCAAAATCAGATTACTAACCAAATGATCAACAAAAGATTCAGCTCTAATTTTACCATCACCCACGGACTGTAGAAGCACACGAAGTCACTTTCAAGACAATGACAGTGACAAATCAAGATTGAATTTTACATGGATGCAAGTGCACACAAGGAACAAACAAACACACATGAATAAAAATAGTTGCACATTTGCCTATGCATTGATGTGTGCATGAATGTACAAAGATACACTCACATATTTTTTCTACACTCTGATAAATGTTAAAAACCATAAAACTTACCAACATATCATATTTTTCTGCAGAGTGAAGATCAGTATTTCCATCATACCCTCCCATGACATACAACTGGTTCTTCAAACACACAGCTGATCCCATGCTTCGAGGTGTCTGAAGTTCTGTAAAAACACACAAAAAAACCCCATAGAAATTAGTACTTTATTATACTTCAGTCAAGAAAATAAGACAGTATGATTCCTGCAGGTGTTAATACCTAACTGTTAAAAATGGTGAACATAATGATAATATGAATAACAGGTATTTATGATGCATTCTACCTCCTTAGCACAGGCGCAGAAAGTGCTGACAATTAACATCAATGTAGGAGTGGGGGGAGTGGGGGGGGGGGGTGATGAAATGGCTACATAACTGACAACCCAGTGCACTGCAACCAAGGCTTACATGCAAGACAATTGGAATGTGCCAATGACGAACCACACACACACTCATACACTCACCACACCCCTGAACCTAAACATCCCTGAAAGCAGATCCACACGTTTGTGTTTTGAGGCCAGATTTCAACTCAGATTTTGTTTCAGCATGCCACCTCTAAATTTCCGAGAATACAGGTGGGTGAATCCGAAAAGCAGCAGGAAAATTTGAGCTATGACCCTAGGCTGTGTAGTCCCATTATTTCCATTTCAGCCCAAAGCATAAGCAACTCTGGATAGGAGCCAGCCACAGTCTGAAAAAAAAAAAAAAAAAAAAAAAAAAAAAGTGATGAGGCTCGAACACACTTCCTCCTAGTCTGTCTGCGACACTAACATTTCACCACAGCAGCTGGTTATGCCTGTTTTTTTGCGCACATAACTGACTCTGGTTTGATACTGTCATCACATCACATGGAAGAATATCTCCTTCCATTTTAACCAGGCTGTGCAACAACAGCAATACATGACACTTAAAACTAAATATAACACATAACTATACAAGTCAAACTATTTCCCCTGGCATCACTTTTTTGTTACTGTTTTGCAGCCACATCGCTGTTGTATTCTGAAATAATATGTATGATGACGTACATATGTTTGTGTATGTATGTTACTATGTATTGTGTGCATTTATACATGAATGCATGTGCGTGTATGGATATGTGTATATTTATGTATATGACATACATGCTTGTATATTTGCATGTAATGTCTGTATCTCTATATATTTATCACTGTACAAGATCGACAATAAAATCAAATAACTGAATAACATGTGCACTTCAACTCTGAACTGGTGCTGGTTTCTGTGTTCTCTTATTAAGCAAGCACTGGAACTATGGTTCTGACAAACTTTTCTCTTACTATCTCTGTTCTCTTACTATAAGGATATAAAACTGAAACTGAAAAAAAACTAAAAAGAAACCATACTATTTCAAAAGAAAAAAAAAAGAATGGGTTATGCACATTGAGATCAATATATATTTGATGCATGTGTGAGGTGTTTGATTGGCTAAGAGCAGATCGGGCACTGTTAACCGTGAGAAATTTGGCCAAGCAGAGCAAACCGATAGGCTAGTTTGCATCAGTTTGACATGGTACAGTATATGACACCAAAATATATTTGATGCATGTGTAGGTAATGCTGAAAAATAATTTCACAAAAATAACATGTTCATTATTTCATGTACAAGATAACATTTCAATGCACAGTTTTTATGTTTGGTTGGTTGTTTACTGGGTTTTTTCTTTTGTATGCATGTGTGTGTGTGTGCGTGTGCATGTGCGTATGCGTGTGTGTGTGCATGCTTTATCTTTTTTTTTCATCAAATCCTTGATGTCTTTTGAATTTTTCTTGTGGTTGTTTTATCTGATGATTTGTTGGCATGGTCATTACTACTATCTGTATGATTGTTGTTCAAATCAAACAGAATTTTATAGTTTAAAAAAAAAATCTTAATGATTTGTCGACATGGTTGTTCCCACTATCTCTGTGACTGTGTTGTTCAAGTGAAATCATATTTTTTAAAAAATCATGATAAATAAAATTCTTTTACAACCTGTCCTCAGGGAGCACAGATCTGTTGTTACCTGCGCTGTTTTCCCAGCAGTTGATCTCCACATCATACACCTCCACAGAGGACAGGGCTCGCTGGCCGTCGTGTCCTCCAATGGCAAACACCCGCCCCTCCATGGCAGCCACCATCACACTGGTGCGAGTTTTGCACATGGGTGCACATGTACTCCAGGTGTCCTTCTCCATGTTGTATGCCTACAATACAATAAGATGCAGTGCAGGATTCACCCCTGTTTGGTGCGTGAAAGCTTGAGGCATCCTTCTCCATGTTGTACACATAATATACAATGCAATACAATATTTCCTCACAGGGGAAATTTCTTCCTACCAAAACACACATCAAGAATCATGTGAATGCAATGGTGAGAAAACACAGACATACAGACGCGCACATATCTTTTTTTTCTTACAAAGGACAATAACAGTATAAAAATTCAAGGGGGAAAAATCATACATTTCTGAACATAGTTCCCCTCCATCTTTCACTACACACACGTGCGCGCACACACACATACACACTCACCCAGCTCTATTTTTTCTACCACTGTTGCACACAGAGATGGCTCATGGTACAATAACAAACCAGTTTGAATATCTGGTTGTCCTTGCCCTCGGTGTACTCAACCTGCCACTGCGGTCAGTCATACAACTGTCAAAATCTTTCCTCAACGGATGTTTCTTGTCTTGTAGAATGTCAGTCCGTCAACCGTCTGTTGCAGTGTGTCCAGAGTGTCTGGAGTTCACTCTATAACTCCTCCCACCTCTTTTAATTTATTACCTTATTATCTTGTCTTGCCCTGTGTGCAATATGCAGGGGTGTACAAAGATCAGTGAACAAACACCGCCACAATTCACTGTGTTTTTCACAAATAGAGCGATGATCTCTTTAGAAAAGTGCCACCAGAGCAAATATGACCAAAAATTAAAATACTTGCAACAGGGGAAGAATAAGTCATACATTTTGTTTTCTCTCTCACACAAGAACTGAATAAAACAACACACAACTAAATTCCTATGAAATCACACTACAAAGATGAAAAAAGAGATAAGAAAAGTTTTGCCAGTGTACTCAAAACACATCTAATAGATAGACATATCTGGCCTCAAAACACATCTCTACAAATCTGCTGTCATCGGATCTCTAGGTGTTGGTGTGTGGTGTTGTGATGGTGGTGTTAGAGTAACTGCGTGTGTGTGCGCGTACATATTTGCATGCATGTGTCTTCTTCTTCTTCGTAGTTGAGGGCCCACAATCAAACGTGTTGATTATCCTGGCACCTAAAACTGGGGGTGGGGGGTGGGGGGGGGTGTCGCTGCTAATATTGTGCACTTAATGTTCATTGATGATGTGAAGAAGAGGCAGAGGTAAAGATGGTATTACTCCACTGCTGTTCAGGGGTATGGGGGTGGGGGAGTGGGGAGGTACAGAAGGTAGCCGGATACGGGATTAGGGTGGGGGAGGTGGGGATGGGGTGGGGGAGGTGGTGTGGGTGTGGGACCCTTGACACAAAAGTGTCAAATGTTTTGGCCTCCACAGCTTCTTGGGGCAGACAGTTCCAGTCTCTGATGGTCCTAGGCAAAAATGAAGAGCCTCTGTACTGTGTTCTGGTGGTGATGATAGAAAACTGTTGGTTGTGTCCTCGGCGCTGGTGAGACAGCAGTGGGATGAGTTTCCGTTTGAGGTCTGGACAGTGGGCTTGACTTTTTCTTCTTCCTCGTTCGCCTCCCGTTAGATGAGCAGCCCGGTGTCCTCGATGAAGGCTGCCGTCCGTCACAGCTCCTCCAGGGTGCCGTACAACTTGGCTTCCACTGCTGTCGGTGTTGGTCAGTACTTCCTCCTGGATGCTGCATGCGTCATACAGTCTTGAAGGATGTGGTCGGTTGTCATTGGTCCCTCACCACAAGGGCACTCTCCACTCTGTCCAATGCCAAATTCTGTGTGCATGTGGAGAGGGCTTGACTGACCAGTGCAGATTTTGTACAGCATCAAGAGCCTGGAGGACTCGTGTTGCTTCTCCAGAGAGGGCCAGCTGAACGACTTTTAACATATCTTTGACGCACTGTGTGAATGCTTGTGTGTGCAAGCTTGCATGTGCGCATTGTTTGTACGTGTGTTTGTTTGTATGCATGCATGCCTCTGTGTGTGTGTGTGTGTGTGTATGTGCGCATGTGTGTGTATACCACTTTCTGCAAGGCATCTAGAGCACTGTTTGGAGAATAGGCACAATACACAATCTCATCATCCTCATCTTTCTATACACATTCACATTATCATTATCTTTATTATCATCATTATCATACCTCCACAGTTCTGACAGCAGTGGCACCATCCGATCCGCCAATGGCATAGATCACGTTGTCCATCATCACCACACCAAGACTACGTCGAGCGTTCGGCATGGAAGCAAACTGTTTTGTGGTGTTGTTCAAGGGGTTGTATCCTTCCAAAATAGGTAGCAATTCTCGGCTGGCTGCTTCACCTCCTTTCACACATAAGATAACATACTGATCAGAACACACACACAAACACATACGCACACACACACACACACAAACCCAAAATGCTATGCATACAGTTTCAGTTTCAGTAGCTCAAGGAGGCGTCACTGCGTTCGGACAAATCCATATACGCTACACCACATCTGCCAAGCAGATGCCTGACCAGCGGCGCAGCCCAATGCGCTTAGTCAGGCCTTGAGAAAAAAAAAAATTATTATGCATACAAACAAAATATAATTAAATCAGAACAGCTGGTATCACCGGGACCCATTTGGCCATGGCCCTGTTCACTTAAAGGCTAGTGTAAATCCATGCATCCAGAGAGGACAACAGAATCTGCAGGGACTGAGGGAGTAATTCCACTGGCTAATTGAAAAATGGCAAAACTTGGGAAAGTTGTGTCTGCGGACATCATCAGTCACAATACTTAACACAAGCACTGATGCAGGAAGAAGGGTAAAAACGCTTATCTGCGAATAGCGTCTGTGAGGGTCTGGGTTCTTTTCCCACTCTTGCCCTTTTTCCCACACTGCAGACTTCTTCTTCTTCTGCATTCACTCGTATGCACACGAGTGGGCTTTTACGTGTATGACTGTTTTTACCCCACCATGTAGGCAGCTATACTCCGTTTTCGGGGGTGTGCATGCTGGGTATGTTCTTGTTTCCATAACCCACCAAACGCTGACATGGATTACAGGATCTTTAATGTGCGTATTTGATCTTCTGCTTGCATATACACATGAAGGGGGTTCAGGTACTAGCAGGTCTGCACATATGTTGACCTGGGAGATCGTAAAAATCTCCACCCTTTACCCACCAGGCGCCGTCACCGTGATTTGAACCCGGGACCCTCAGATTGACAGTCCAACGCTTTAACCACTCGGCTATTGCGCCCGTCACTGTAGACATCAAACTGAGTGTCTAGTCATTTGGATGAGACAATAAACTGAGGTCCTGTATGCAGCAGCATGTACTTCATGCACTGAAAAAGTACCCATGGCAAAAAAATGTTTTGTCATCTGGCAAAATTCTGTACACGAAATCCTCTCTGATAGGTACGCAAATATATATATAAACGTGCAAACAAGGCCTGACTAGCATTGGCTAATGCTGCAGTCTGGCATCTGCCTTGCAGATGATGTGTAGTGTATAGTGGAGTGATGGCCTAGAGGTAACGCGTCCACCTAGGAAGCGAGAGAATCTGAGCGCGCTGGTTTGAATCACGGTTCAGCCGACAATATTTTCTCCCCCTCCACTAGACCTTGAGTGGTTGTCTGAACGCTAGTCATTTGGATGAGACGATAAACCGAGGTCCCGTTTAGCGCACGTAAAAGAACCCACGGCAACAAAAGGGTTGTTTCTGGCAAAATTCTGTAGAAAAATCCACTTTGATAGGAAAAACAAATAAAACTACACGCAGGAAAAAAAAAAAAAAATGGGTGGCACTGTAGTGTAGCGACGCGCTCTCCCTGGGGAGAGCAGCCCGAATTCCACACAGAGAAATCTGATGTGATAAAAAGAAATACAAATACAAATACAAATTTGTCCGAACGCAGTGACACCTCCTTGAGAAACTTAAACTGAAACATAACACATAAACAATATTTTCTATTCCTGAACAGTTCTAATTTCTACACCAGAGCAAAAAAAGAAGATACCAAACACTATCATAGCTATGAAAAAAGAGGTAAAAATCCATCACAGAAGCACCAACTCATATATGCTTTTTTCTTCCTTTTAAAAAAAATAAATAAACTATCACCAGTAAACTGGCAAATACAACAAAAAAACCTACAAAAAAACAGAATTTCAAAGAGCTCTGTTCAGCCATTTTCCCTTGGATTATCACTGTCACAGGGCTTCATACTTTAATTTTAACCAAGGTCTTCATCAATACTGATGTTAAAGACAGTACTGATCAACCCTTTGAAAATGAGATAACGCATAGAAACTGAGGGCCCTTAGTGAAAGACCACATCACATTTATTATTTCATTATATATATTTAGGGTCTCCCATAAATGCATACTTTTACTCAATTAATGGTTTAGTTTCTTGTCATACTACTCTTTAACTTCCTAGTAAATCAACTTAAATTTTTAAGTAACAATACTGATTCTGGGAATGCACTTGCATAATAATAACTCGAGTCTGTGGCACTGACAGTTCTAACAGAGAATGGATTGACTGTTATTTGAAGTACTGAGGGGGACTGATCATATCAATTATTTACTTTTTCAGCATAATCATGGCTAGCTATAGTATATAACACAGTGGACACATGGCAAGTCTGAAAATAAATTTCTGTCACAAAATGATTGAACGCACGTTAATACATGAAATACAAACATTGAAACAAGGATATAATTATCTCAGAAGCTATTTTAGATACTGATCTGAAATTGTGTGTATGTTCTATCCTTGTTAACCTTGTCTTTGGTTTGAGACAAGAAATAGCCAATAACACATGGGAAAATGAGTGGTCCCATCTACTGTACAATGGACTGAAACATGAGCTGTCTGATTCTCACTGAGTGAAACTGTCCAGCTGATCAGCTTACCAACGGCGTGCAGAAAATCAGTGGTTCCAAATCCAATGCGAGGCTGAGCCAGAAGAACTGCTTCATTGAAGGCAAAGTTGTTCAGATCAGGATGGAAAAGACTTGACTGGAATGCACGGGCTTGCTGTCATGAAAAAAAAAAGAAAAGAAAAAGATTTTGAATGATTATTCATTGCTTAGAATGTTTTCAGAAATTTTAAACTCCAGTCCAGTTGGTATCCTCCTTTGATGCATTATATTTAATACTGTTAATTATATTTACATTGTTGTAGGTTAATACTTGTTGATATGCATATACATATTCTCCTTCCCATGACAACTCATTCAATACACACCACCTCTTTAGACTTTTTCTTATAATATACTTTTCCTCTGATACATAACATGAACTTTTTTTTTTTTTTTCTTTTTTTTTTTTACACACTAATATTCACATACATTCCCTTTCCTTTATACACTACTTTACTCCTTTCCGTCTAAAAACATTTATAGTGAATAGACGTTAAACTGAAGAAAACACACACACACACACATCACCTTAAGTTCCATGTATTTTTGTCAATAACTTTCAATTTACATTATAAAAGGAACACAAACTAAGAACAATGATTCAATATATCCTTGTAGAACACATAAATCTATTCTAGAAAATCTTTCAAGTTAAAAAAAAACAAAAACAAACAAACAACAACAACAACAACAAAAAACAGCACAGCAAATCATTATTGAAACTAACATCAGATTAATATCAATGTTTCAATCAGTGCCTTAGCCTAACTCAAAAGCAAGAAGTTTGGGGCACTCCTGAAAGGTCAGTTAAGTCTTAACTAAGACAATTCAGAAAAATGGTGTACCTGAAAAGCCTACTCTATATCACATGGCACTGATGATGCTGCTGATGATTATGATGAGGAAGGATGAAAGGATGTATTTCAAAAATCCCACTTTCAGTCTCAACCTTGAAAGATGCGGAAATCAAATATCGTTGTTATAAATGAAAAGAAAATTAATTTGTTAAAAGTTTACCAAAGACACATTTATATATACATCATAATTCATACACATAGATTCAGACATTTGAGATACCCGAGACAAGTTTGTAAGTAGAATATTATATAACCTGAATCATTTATACACATAAGCAACAACAACAAAAAAGTAAGGTTCTTTATCTCTATAGTCTATCTTTTGTTGCTTAGAGCCCAGCTGACCCAACAGAAGCTTGTCAGATATGAAACACTGTAAATACTGGTCCTGCAAGAACCTGGAAAACAAAAAGTAAAACAAACAAATACCTGGAAAAGAAAATGAAATGCAAGTACAAAATATACACTAAATATCAACCACACCTGTAGATACTCGCGACACTGCTCATTGTTGGTGAACAGCTTGTGCGTTCTGACTTTGCCCATCAGAAACTCCCAGCGGACCAGTGGCAGGCGGACTTTCTCCATGATCTTCACCGTGTCCTCAGCACGCTCTTCTGGCGAGTGATCCAGCCAGCGCATCACTGCTGTGTACACATCTTCCTCTTTCTTTACCTGCATCAAGTCTCAAGCCTATCAACAACCAATGTTAGGACTTTTTTTTTATGTGGAAGCTTTTTCTGTTTCCCTTAAAACTGATAAAAGACAGTGTTAAGATATATCTGCTTTCTTCTAGTGATACACATTACATTTTGATGACTATGTTGCTTATCCTGTAATAAGAAACTCTAGGGAGAGCTGGAAACTACAAGGTCTTCAGAGAAGAAGCCCCCCCCACCCCCACCCGCCAGTCAAGTGTTTCTGCCCGTAGCTCCTTACATTCTAAGGGGGCCTGGCTGCACCCAGGTCATGACTCTTGGATTCCCTTGTGATAGTTATATTGCTGCCTTTTTTTTCTTTTCCCAACCTGGTCCTCAGCAGGTTCAAACCTGCTTATCATGTGTCAAAAACTACAATGACAATTATTCATTCTTTGTCAGAGAAAGATCTACCTGTATCTGTCTGCCTGGCTGGCTGTGTCTTTTGTCTGTCTGTCATCCCATCCATCTGTCCTAGTGTCTATCTATCTATTTATCTCGTGTAATTTTGCAAAATTCAGTTTCACTTACCTTTAAAGCATCACGAGCCACCAGGTTTAAAACTTGACTAGGAGACAACTGCAGGAACTCCTCATTCTGGGACACCTCAAAGAAATTGTCCTGACAGAAGCTGTCCGCTGCGGCATGGAGCCTCTTGCAGCCCAACGACTGAGCACAGTCCCGTATCCCTAAACAGTTTGATGGGTGCAACTGTTCTATCAGAAAGTTGGTGCATTTGGACTCTAAAGTTCCTATCTGCATGACAGATGCTGCGTGGAGAACCATTTGTATGTTGTCTTCAGTGAGATGTATGACAGCAGTGTATGCATACTCTACCACCATCTGAACGATGGCTGGGCTAAATCCTTGGATAGTTATATGAGATTGCTGACTTTCTGTCAACTGTGAGCAGAACATGGCACGGAAGTAGGGACTGAGGGCTGCCAACACCACTCGATGGGCTGGGATGACACGGTCGTGGACTTGTAGATGAACGTCACATAGCTGCTCCTGCTTCCACAAGGCAGACATTTCTGCCATCAAGGTTCCGTATAGGCTGGTGGTTTCTGGATCGTGATCTCCCATCATGTAAACCCCTGACAGCACTGTGATGAAGGCCCACAGTTCTCAGGTAATGTGTTGAAGTATGTGTGCCTGTATTATTTTCTGAAAATAAAAAAAGAAGGAAAGGGAGGGAGAAAAAGAGAAGGGTGATATTCATTCATGCAGTGCACTTGAAAGAAAACTGATTTTCAGTATGCTTATTCTAGTTCTAACTGGCATGATGTCAGTGTAGATTTCAGAAAATGGGAGATGCCTCAGTTGGTTAGTACTACTGCTAGTATGTTTGGGTTCACATTTAATATTATACAATGAATGAATGATAATGAAAACATCTTTACTTCAGGATTAATGGGAGGTATAATGGTTGACTCGTCATTGTAGACCTGCTAAGACAACTGCACATTAGTACATTGACGGAATCTTCTTTCTTTCTTTTTTTCAAAATGTCAAAACTGAGTCGAAAAACACATTAGTCAAAACATTTACTTAAGTTGTAATGTGGCTTCAAATATATGCACGATGCTGATATTAAAATAGGACCCAGAATTTAGGACACTAAAAAATGAAAAGTGAATGCAGAACAAGAAAAAAGTAAAATTATTACCGTTCCACCGGTTATGTCTCACTCAGTTGTGAGTTTATGCATAACGGGAATTTCCTGACTTTGTCATAACCCGATGCAACCCGACGCAGATCACTGATCACTCCCCAACGCCCACCTTCGTCCGTAACGCTTCAGGGTTCTGTATGACCTGTTCTAAAATCTACGAGATCTATCTGTAGCACAGCGCGCATACTATTGCATCCGAAAGAGGTTCAGTTTCTCCACAGACACTAACAATGAGATATTAGTGTATATCATTCTACGCTTTCTCCGGTGCTTAAAACAATAAAAGTTTTGTTGTTGTTGTTGTTTTAGGTAAAATACTGTGGGACTGGTTTCTACAAAATCCATCTAAATAATACTAATATTGGTCCCAGAATTGCAGATACAAAAGTCGGAAATTAACCAGAAAATGACAGACAATGGTCAGAGCCAACATTACTACTCACGTGTTTCTCACAATTTTGACCTTTGTCATTGTGTCGAATGTTCACGGGACTACGCAATGACGTGGCATGTGGGAGGTCGAAATCAAGTCAGCGAACTTCCTGTGTAGCAGACGACACTTTCAGTTACAATTATTCATGTATCATTGTAATGTGGAAAGCCCTTGAGTCTGGGCAAAGAGACCATATGGATTGGTGTGCAGACTGAGAGAAGCAAAGGTAAAGTCATTGGAGATGGGCAAATAAATCACAGTGCTTTTGTTGTTGTTCGGGATCAGGATTTGGGGCGTTGTTTTATACAACTTAGCCATTTTTGGCTTTTTATGCGCCTTCAAATTTACTCCTTTACATTGTTGGTCAGGTCGTTGACTAGCTCAGTCATTTTATCCATCAAAGTCATATTTCGTGTCAATAACTCGTGTTTATCTATGAGGTTCTTAAAAGTATTTATACTAGGTGCACGTTTGATATTGTTTTTTAATTTGTTCCAATAATTTGTTACTCTGTTACTAAATGTAAACTTTGTGAGATTTGTTCTGGAATACTGTTTTTACGCAAAATCTCGTCATGTTATCATTCAAGTTATTATTGATTATTATCATTATGAGTTAAAATCATCGACATAAATCACTTGGTCCAGTTGTATGCTAACAAGATTTTAGGGGATATATTATAATCTATCGAAAAGTAGATATAAGATCGAAATTATTTATAAATTATCAGTCAAGAGCTTGGTGTCTCCACAGCTGAAGGACTTGCGTTACATAAGAAAAAAATTCCGCCTCTACTGTTTATCTTTTAGATGGAAATTAAAGTCAGAAAATGTGTTGGCAAAGGACTTGTGTTACTTAACACGTAATACGTTCTGATCACGTTCACATGGTGTCATTGCCACTGAATAATCGGATAACTTTTGTGCCGCACTTCAGTGCGCGCACACACACTCGCATGCTCAGTCTTACATGCAAGCACATGTAATGAAACAATCGCACACATACAGAAGATATCAGTATGGGGAATGAAGGAGACACATGCAACATGTTTCATCGCACATAAGGACAGGAGAAAAAACAAGAACAGACTTTTAAAACACAAAACAAACATTAAATATTCATATATTGCATATAAATTAGGCCGCGTCGGTGCGCATGCGTGCGTGTATGTGCGGAAGAATGTAGGATTGCAGATGTGGATCGTGCGAGTGTTTCGTTTATATTCTCTCTCTCGCTTTTGTGTGTGTGTGTGTGTGTGTGTGTGACGGATGTTGTCTTGTTGTTGTTGTTTCAGCCAATTAGAAAGCCTCGTGAAGAGTACTTAGACTTGAAATGAAAAAAAGGAAAAGAAACAGAAAATAAGAGAAGACATGATCCTGACGGGCTTGCATGCAATTGTCACTGAGGCCATAATTATAAATATATAATTAGATAGATAAACGGATAAAAAAAAAATATAAATCACACACACACACACACACACACACACACACACACACACACACATATATATATATATATATATATATATATATATATATATATATATATATATTATAAAAGACATTTACTTGCATGTTTTTCTGTCTTCTTCCTTTCCATTTTCTGCCGAAAATCAAGGAGGCAGAGGATGATCACTGGACGTGGCGACGGATGGAGAAGTGGCGATTTGTTGAGCCTGAATGATGTGTAGGCCGGTTTAACACAACTTGTGGTCCGCACAAAAGAAACTGGGTGAACGAAAAAGTCTGAAAAGCTTGGCAGTGCAAAATGCCCTTGATTTTGTCTTCACTCGACTTCCGATTAATTGTAGAAGGTTTCTTTAACTGTGAAAACATGATGAAAATCGTGTAAAAGTGATTCAAGTTAACGCCCACTCTGTGAGGATTGAGCCATACACACAGACACGGCATAGACTGCACACACACACACACACACACACACACACACACACACATCTGCATCTTCGAAAAAGGGAGAAAATGCACAAACATAAAAAGAACAACAATTATTACTTGTCACAATTAACCCATAAAACATAACGAAAAAGAAAAAAAAGGTTATGTGTGTGTGTGTGGGTGTGTGTGTGTGTGTAGCAAAATCCTCACAGAGTGGGCGTTAAATCACTTTTAAGTATGGGACATTGTGTATTTGGAAATGTTTGTTCTGGACATGAAAACATTATTTTGCAGTAATCCTCCATACTCCAATAGGAGTGAAAGGATAATTAAAACTTGAAACGTGTGTGTCAGTGTGTGTGTGCGTGTGTGTGTGTGTGTGTGCCGTGCAATTTCAGTCAGGGTGGATTCTTTGTGCAGCTGGAGGAACAGCATATAAGTTGTTTTGGTGAATAAAAGTGTCCTCAGTGCATCTTTCAGACCCCTACCCCCCAGCCCCACCCCCTTCATATTTATATGAATAATGTCTTTAATATTTTCAGTTGTCCTGATGAACCTTTCTTCCATCCATTTTTTAAAGAAATGGTGAAGGTGTACGGACATGCGATCACGTGACACTGAGAGGAACAGAACATGGATATAACTAAACACATGGATACAGGCAGTAATGAAACGTCTTGAAATCACATCTGACATCTTTATTCTTTGTCACCAGGCCAACATTTCCCAACAAGAATAATAATTATGGCTGTCACACAGACGCATACCTGGACTCACGTTGTAGTCAGGGAAGCAAAGTCCGCCGGTGCCAGCGACAAGTCATCCCAAGGAATCTTGATCAGGAAAAAGAAGACGAACCAGTGTTTGCCCATGGAAAGAGAGCGTCTTTTGTAGTGGTAGACACGTAAATCCACAGACCGGTTTCGGCACCCATTGTCCTAATCATATCTGGGTCATATAGAGTACCGAGTCAGTTATGTCATTCTGCTGTGTTCAGCGTTAAATTAATGTCGTTGGTCAGTGGAACCACCATACGTCGATTCCTGTTAACTTGCTTACTTTGCGTTCTGTGATGATATATCCTGGTGTCAACCAGACCAAGAGACGCAGACATCTGCAGTGTTGGTCCGGAAACTCAGTTGAACAATACTCCCAAAGATGCATCCATGAAGTGGATCATCCTTGATTGTCTTTCCATTTTGTGTCCATAGCACACTCAGTTCAAGGTAGGAGGCGGCCACGGGCCAAAACAGAAAATACATCTGATGGGGTTCGAACTCGCGTCCTCTAAGTCATTGGTCAGCGACTGAGGCTGACCACTTCGCCACAGTGTTTCCCTGTCAGTTTTGTTTTTGATTTTTGTCTTCTTTTGAGAATGACAACAGGCGATCACCTACCCAGCATGGCAGCGAAACGGACAGATACGTGTATACAAAGGGAAATAGTTGAGATATAAATTGATATGATGAGATTTTCCTCTCCTTTTTTCATTTCTAAAAAATCTCCCTTCCACATTAATTTTGATATCTTAATGACCGAGTCTTAGCTATTTAGGAATAAGACTTGTCCAGAGTGTGCACGAGTTTTAAGACAAAACAAAAAAATCGTTTTACTTTATCTTACATTTGGAGACAGGGGAAAAAAAGAAAAAAAAAGAAGTAGAATTTATTTCCATCCCTGATATCAGACATTGTAGCAGTCAAATCGTAATTGCATTACACTTTATTCTGTCACTATTTTAGTTGCAATATCTTTTCAGAAGACAGTATTAAATTTTTATGGAAAGAAGAAGTGCACCAATGCAGGCAGATCTAAGAATATGTATTGTATTGCACTACAATACTTTTGTGTCACGACAGGTTTCTTTCTATGTGTCGCATTCGTGCTGCTCTCCTCGAGGAAAGCTCATCAGCACAGTGCAATGCCACCCTTTTTTCTTTTTTTTTTTTTTTTTTTTTTTTTTTTCCGAACACACTTTGCTTTCCTTTTTTGATCTAAGTGGGATTTTCTACAGACTTTTACCAGGAACAACCCTTTTGTTGCCGTGCGTTTTTACATGTGCATACTGCATACAGGGTCTCGGTTTATCGTCTCATCCGAATGACTGGCATTCAGATCACCACAAACGGTCACGTGGAAGTGGCGGGGAGGAGAGGGGGGGGGAGGGTTAGTAAAAGTCCCGCGCTTTATACGGGAGTTGATCCTGTGGACACGCTCTTCCTAGTCGGATGTGTTACCACGAGGCCATTGCTCCACCACTCAGCAGAAGATGCAGCTGCTGTGCACAGTGTTTTGCATCTCGTGTTTATTGGTAAGAATACCGTTCAGTCTGTCTCTTAAAACCCATTGAATGCCTGAGGACGTAACATCTACCGTCCGTAGTGACGTCGCTGATGACATCATCAAAAGAAGAGAAATACGGCTGGAAATTCATGTATTATTTGATCTAGACTGGTATATCTCCAGATCGTTTTCTCAGTTTTTGGCTGATTGAACTGGATATTGATTTATGACTTGAAAGATCCCTTTCTATTGTTTTTTCCCCCGGCAGTCAAGGGTTTTGTCATTCACTTACGTTTCTTCTTGTCCAAGCTCTCAAGTCTTGTCTTGCCTTGTTTCTGCTTTAGTTCTGTTGACAATAATTAGTAACCTTTGGTTTAGAGACTAAGCAGATTGTGACGAGAGTGGGCCGGGAAACTGCTGTTGTCAAAGAGATGCAGCATCAGTTTCAGTTGTGCTGGAAAAGTGCAGGACTGAGTGGCTGGTTGGTTTCGTCTTTGGAACTCGGATGAATTTTTTTTTCTTCGGTGGAACTGTCGAGTCAGCACACACTCAAATGGTATTGTCGTTATCCCCTTATGCAACCCCCATCCACCATCTCTCTCTCTCTCTCTCTCTCATAAACTTACATTTATGCATACAGCCACGAAAACAATCGCATCTGTGAAAAATTGTGTGCTTTTTTTAATTCTTTACATGCAAACAAAAAGATAGACACACACACACAGATAGACAGACACACAGATAGACAGACAGACACACACACACACACACACACACACGAATAAATTGCACGTCTCTGGCTTTGTCAGTCTTACATGATTCGGAATCAAACAGTTGGTATGGCCATTGTAAATTATCATGAGTATAATACCAAATGCTGGTTATATCAATATCAGTTACGTGAAATCTAAAACATTTTCATGTGCCCCAGCGGGCTTTCCTGAAACAAACACGTCTTGTTTTGTTTCGTCTTGGAAATTTCCCTTTGTAATTTTATGCTTATTGCCAGTGTTGCGTCTTGTATGTTTTCCATTTCTGTGAGGGCAGGTTGAAAACATGCCAAATGTGCTTTTTTCCCCTTTATTCTCTCAAATAAAAAGGTCATTCATTCATTTATTCATCATCTCGCCCTCGCACTTGGTCTCGCTTTATTAGTAGTCTCCAGCAAAAGTCACTGTAATCCAGCATGATTGTATCATCTGGTTGAACAGTGAACTGATTTATCGTCATCATCAATCAAGTCCCCCCAAAAAAACTGCTGCATTCAAGTTCTATTATTGACTCTGCTCACAGAGATAGGCTTCCCATAAAGGTACAACCGCGACAAGGACGTTGACTAATGAATCAATAGTAATCAGTTATTAATCCAAGTCTTCCACAAAAGTCCAGGAGGATCATTTTATGTGTCAACGCATAACCACCCACAGAGGGTAGCCCCAAGGGAAAGTAGCTGACATTTGTATTTGTATTTCTTTTTATCACAACAGATTTCTCTGTGTGAAATTATGGCTGCTCTCCCCAGGAAGAGCGCGTCGCTACACTACACCGCCACCCTTTCTTTTTCCTGCCTGCAGTTTTATTTGTTTTTCCTATCGAAGTGGATTTTTTGGCAGAATTTTGCCAGGAACAACCCTTTTGTTACCGTGGGTTCTTTTACTTGCGCTAAGTGCATGCTTCACACGGGACCTCGGTTTATCGTCTCATCCGAACGACTAGCGTCAAGACTACCACTCAAGGTCTAGTGGAGGGGGAGAAAATATCGGCGGCTGAGCCGTGATTCGAACCAGCGCGCTCAGATTCTCTCGCTTCCTAGGCGGACGCGTTACCTCCAGGCCATCACTCCACATGAGAGTGTAGCTGGTTTTGTGCAGGTCCGATTCGGCCTATTCCCGTTTTGCCTTTTTTTTTTTTTTTAAATTCGTGTTGCTACTCACGTAGGCCTCTGAGAGTTTGACTCTTTGTCTCGTTTCGCCTATCCGCCGTCCCCATTTCGCCTACTCTCTCTGTATGAATTGTGGGGATGGTTTCAGTGTTTTGGATGGAGCGTCTTATGCTTTTAACATTTAAAACTTTTAGACATGAACTGAATGGAATGTGTGATCGCGTGCTTGCATGCAGTGTGTGATGGTGTGACTTTGTACTTCTTAACACTGTCTTTCAAAATGAATATTAAAAGAGCAAACAATGTCTTTTCGAGTACTAGGTGTTGATGTCGAGTGGTTTGTGTGTGTGTGTGTGTGTGTGTGTGTGTGTGTGTGTGTGTGTGTTCGAACTGGGAATAGGCGATACAGGATCATCAGTTCACTAGTAGGCGAATCGGGACGGCACCGTTGGCTTAACTCCCTTGGTCCCTGACAATCATCATGGCGGGTGGTCCACTTCTAATCCGAATAAGCCGTGTTTCTGATCTGATGTCACAATTGTTTGTTTCTTTAAATGATTTATGTATGAAGGAACGAGAGAAAAAAAAACGTTAAAAAGGAAAATGAAGAAACAATGGGGGGAAAGAGAAAAAGAAAGGAACTCTAGAAAAACGTCTTCTCTCACTCACAAAAAAGTAGTTTTGATATACAACTTCTAATGTTAGACAAAGTCATGCACTAAAAGAAAAAAATCAGTTGCAAGTGTGTGTTTGTTGCTGGTTTTTATTTTTATTTTTATTTTTTTGTTTTGTTTTGTGTGTGTGTGTGTGTGTGTGTGCGGTTTGTTGTGAAAGGCATATGATTGTTTCTTATTGTTTCTATTTCTGTGTGTTTGCGTGTTGAAAGGCGCTGTGAAAACACACAACCCAAGTGCGGACTTTTTTTTTTTTTTTTTTTTGCGTGCTACAGTCCCGAATCCAGTTCGTTTGTTCTTTCATTCATTCATTCATTCATTCAGCATTTTGAGCCTCCACCATCCTCAGCATCTGGCTCCGAGGAGGGAACGGGCCGCCGCCGCGGAGGTTTTGCGGACGCAGGGTTGTGTTGTCTGCCTT
Organism: Babylonia areolata; assembly: GCF_041734735.1. Taxonomy (NCBI): domain Eukaryota; kingdom Metazoa; phylum Mollusca; class Gastropoda; order Neogastropoda; family Buccinidae; genus Babylonia; species Babylonia areolata. The sequence continues at coordinate 18,221,791 of NC_134877.1, read as the reverse complement.
TGGTGGGGTGGTGATCGGCAT
>NC_134877.1:18216770-18219270 GCF_041734735.1 Babylonia areolata | reverse complement strand
AGGAAAACATATATATATATATATATATATATATATACAAGGAAGAAGAAAATAAAGGGTGGCGCAGCACTCATTGTAGTGATGCGTTCTTCTCTGGGGAGAGCAGCCTAGAATTTCACACAGAGAAATCTGATGTAAAATATGTAAAACGACACGATATGATACGATACGACACGATAATATACAATACAAAGCGATATGATACGATACGATACAGCACAGCACAGCACAGCACAATACAATACAATACAATACACATGCGCGTGACACGTGCTCATGTGGAAGATAATTTTCTCCAGAACCCACATTGATTAAGCCTCTCACCTGCGAGAGGTGGCGCAATGGTTAAGCCGCTCATCTGCCAATACAGAGAGTCCGTAAGGGTGTGGGTTCGAACCCAGCTCTCGATCTTTCTCCCAAGTTAGACTGGAAAAACCAAACGGAACGTCTGGTCAATCGGATGAGACGATAAACCGAGGTCCCCTGTGCAGCACGCACTTGGCGCACTAAAAAACAACAACAAAAAAACACAAAAAAACAGAACTCATGGCAACGAGTCTGTTTGTTATCCTCTGGCAAAGTTCTGTTGGAGATATCCATTCTGACAGGTAGTTACACAGTGGAGTGATGGCCTAGAGGTAACGCGTCCGCTTAGGAAGCGAGAGAATCTGAGCGCGCTGGTTCGAATCAAGGCTTAGCCGCCGATATTTTCTCCCCCTCCACTAGACCTTGAGTGGTGGTCTGGACGCTAGTCATTCGGATGAGACGATAAACCGAGGTCCCGTGTACAACATGCACTTAGCGCCCGTAAAAGAACCCACGGCAACAAAAGGGTTGTTCCTGGCAAAATTCTGTAGAAAAATCCACTTCGATAGGAAAAACAAATAAAAACTGCACGCAGGAAAAAAAATTAAAAAAAATGGGTGGCGCTGTAGTGTAGCGACGCGCTCTCCCTGGGGAGAGCAGCCATAATTTCACACAGAAAAATCTGTTGTGATAAAAAAAGATACAAATACAAATACACAGGCATGCACTCAAGGCCTGACAAAGCGCTTGCGTTGGGTTATACTGCTGCTGGTCAGGCATTTGTATAGCAAAATGTGGCGTAGTGTAATCACAAACACAAGCGACCCCTCCTCGAGAAACTGAAACTAGAAACTGACCTGGGGGCGATGTCCAGGTGGTTGATGCGGAATGCGACGGAGGTGAGGTTCTGTAGAGACAGGGCCAGCACCAGCAGGAGAACGGCTGCTGCCCGGGCCGTGTGGTCCAGGAACCCCACTGCCAGCATGCAGCCCGCGCACCCCACACACCCTGCCACACACACACACACATACATACACATACGCACATGCATGCGCGCATGCACGCGCACACACGCACACACACGCAAACACACACAAAGCTACATTATAACTTTGGTGTTGTATTGTGACATCACGCGCGCGCGCGCACACACACACACACACACACAGAGCTACATTATAGCATTAGTGTTGAATTGTGACGTATTGTAGGCTATTTCTTTGTACGCGCGCGCGCGCACCCCTCCCCCCCTCCACTCACACAGAGAACTCAGAACACCAGTCCTTTTTATCCAAGGGTTTAGATTTTAGGCATGGCCTAGTCTTTCAATCTGTTCTTGCTTATCTACACCAGTTTCAATAGCACACATACATTTTATGGAAAGGGGAGAAAGAGATAATCTTTAAAAAAAAAAAAATCTTCGTGCAGAAGGAAAGATATGTACTGAAGGAGAGACAGAGAGACAGAGGCAGCGAGAGACAGAGACAGAGAGCGACAAAGAAACACAGAGACAGAGAATAACAGCACCAGTCTGTCCACACAATACAAGCTTTTCTGACGATCATTGACAACATTGATAAAGCGCGTGCACCACCACACCCACTCACCTAACACCTGGAAGAGTTTTCTGCACTGGCCAGTGGTCAGCAGTCCCGAGCGAAGCAGTCGATCGGACAGCGAGCCGCACACGAAACCGGTCAGCATGCGACCCACATAAGGTAGAGAAGAGTACAGTCCGTCCTGCCAACATCGTAATGGAACAGACTATGATTGTTAACTCTCTCCACACGAACGGCGAAAGAGACGACGTTAACAGCGTTTCATCCCAAATAACATCATCAAAATATTGCAAGCGGAAGGCTCTTATACTGAAGAGGTGAATGTTGACAAAGAATACCACAATTCTGACGACGGAAGCTAAAGGTTGGGTCATTCAGACACCCACTGGACATCCGAGGGGTCTGTGCAGAGGAGAAGAGAGGACTGGCCGTACTGAGTGAGTTAAACTGATTAATGATGATAACAACGACGACGACGACGATGGTGATACTACTACTACTACTACTACTGCTGCTGCTGCTGCTGCTACAAATGATAATAACAAAATATCCTCCTCCTCCTCCTCCTCATCATCATCATCACTAATGCGAATTGATATTGCGCCAATTCTCTCAGGGTCAAAGCGCTTTTACAA
>NC_134877.1:18186770-18196770 GCF_041734735.1 Babylonia areolata | reverse complement strand
GCACAAGAAAGCAGTATACGTACGACAACACTCAAGCATACACACACACACACACACACACACACACACACACACACACACACACACACACACACACACACACACACACACACACACACACACACACACACGTCACTATTGCACGAACGCCCTCACACACATTGAAGAAACAAAAAAATAATTGTCCATAATGATGTATTAGAGAGCATACGAACCACGATTTGTACATGAAAAAACAACAACAACAACAACAACAACAACATATTGATGATGATGATGATGATGACGACGACGATGCTGATGATGATGAAGACGACGACGACGACGACAACAACAACAATAATAATAATAATTAATAATAATGATGATGATGATAATAATAATAATGATGATAATAAAACTTCCGTACGCACAGGCATAATCCTAAACATAACCTCCCTGGTTTAGTAAACTGAGATCAGAGCAAAAAAGGTGTGTGTTTTTTTTGTTTTTTTTTTTTTCGTCCAGTAAATACACGAATTACTCGTTCGTTCGTTCGTTCGTTCGTTCGTTCTCTCGTCATCGCCAGCAGACGATCACGACCCCCTGAAATAACAAATAGGCTAATGCGCACAACTTGTTTGTGTCCCAACGACTTCGGTCGCACTGCAAATTCCATCATGTCACGAGCACAGCAAAGCTGACCTTACCGGCGAGTTCCGTTACTTTATCTCGTCGGCAGAATAAGACAGCAACAACAACTATGATGATGATGATGATGATATTGTTGGTGATGATGATGATGATAACAACAACAACAACAACAACAACAACAATAATAATAATAATAATAATAACAATGATGATGATGATGATGATGATACTAATGATAACAACAACAACAACAATGATAATATAATATAATAAAAACAACAACAACAACAACAACAATAATAATAATAATAATAATAACAATAATAATAATAATGATGATGATGATGATGATTATTATTATTATTGTTGTTATGATCATCGTCATCATTTATGTAAAGCCTTGTCTTTAAATAGGGCTCTTGGCTCTGAGATTCATCAGAAATAAAAAGAGCCGAACTTCATACATACCCAATCCTCAGTCCATGTGTGTGTGTGTGTGTGTGTGTGTGTGTGTGTGTGTGTGTGTGTGTGTGTGTGTGTGTGTGTGTGTGTGTGTGTGTGTGTATGTATGTTTGTGTGTGTATGTGTGTGTGTGTGTGTTTATTTTATTTATTTATTAAGACGTCTTGCTATAGTGCATATACTTGAAGCTCTATGTGCTTTACAATAACACTAAAAACATTCACTCAAACATCCCTCCACAAACATATGCATATGATTTGAAACATAGGTAAGAGAGAACAATTAAAAGAGGTCATGTCAGTTGATTAAATCAAGAAATGCAACAAGTATATATAAAAAAAGAAGATAAAAACGAAATAATGATAACAACAAAAATGTAGACAATTGAAATAGAAAGAACACAAGCACGTATGCGCATACATATATACGTAGGTACATACATCATACATAGATACATACAAAACAAACAACGTGCGCGCATACAAACACACACACGCGCACGCACGCATGCACCAACATGTGTGTGTGTGTGTGTGTGTGTGTGTGTGTGCGTGCGTGTGCGCGCGCGCGTGCGTGTCTGTTTATGTCCGTCTCCATGACCTGTATGTAACTGAGGTGATAAATCAGCAAGAACAACAAAAAAAGAACACACACACACACACACACACACACACACACACACACACACACACACACACACACACACACACACACACACACACACACACACAAATCCAATTACGGAGTATGTTGACAGAAAGTAGGGGGAAATAATCGTTGACTGAGGAAAGAAAATAACATCGTTTGGGGAACTCCCTCGGCCTCCCACTGGAACGACGACTGTGAAAAGTGTTTCATACCACTGCACCAAAGACTTGCTTTGCTTACTGACTGGTAAAATGTCTCCGGCGTGACAGGACGGAAATATCCACGTCGTTATGTGTAGCTGAAGATGTGGGCTACAGTCACGTCTGTGTCCGCCAACTTGTCATGTCTGTGACTTTAATTGTCCGCCTGGGACTGACACAGAGCTACATTATAACCACGCTGCTTCGTCGCAAGAAAAACAAGAGAGGCAAGGCCTTCAAGACTCACTTGTGATAAATTAAGTCCCCTGGCGTTAATTACAGAGTAATTTCCCTTTTTTTTCCTATCTGCACCAAAACGTTTGCAAAATAAATAAAAATTCCATGCTTTGGAAAAGAAGTTCCTGTTTGAACAAAAAATGATAATAATAACTCCTCTTGTTGTTGTGTCAGAATAAGAGGTCAAAGTGCCAAGTTTAGAGAATACAAAAAAAATATATATATATATATAACAGTAAATGCAGTTTGCATATAATTAGGCTTCTTTTTTTAATTTTTTTTTGTGCCCATCCCAGAGGTGCAATATTGTTTTAAACAAGATGACTGGAAAGAACTGAATTTTTCCTATTTTTATGCCAAATTTGGTGTCAGCTGACAAAGTATTTGCAGAGAAAATGTAATGTTAAAGTTTACCACGGACACACACACACACACACACACACACACACACACACACACACACACACACACACACACACACACACACACACAGAGAGAGAGAGAGAGAGAGAGAGAGAGAGAGAGAGAGAGAGATAACCGAACACCGGGTTAAAACATAGACTCTCTTTGTTAACACAAGTGAGTCAAAAAATTGAAAGAAATGTTGCTCGGGGTCTAATTGTTTCGAGCGGTTTTTGTTGTTGTTGTTGTTGTTGTTGTTGTTGGGGTTTTTTGTTGTTTTTGTTTTGTTTTGTTTTCTTTTTGTTTGTTTTTTGTTTGTGTGTGTGTGTGTAATTTTCTCTTTTTTTTCTCCCCTTATTATTGTTTTTTTAATTTTTAACACACGACAGTTTGAGTTTCAGTCGCGCGTAAGCACACAATAGACGTGCACACGCGCGCATGCAGACATCAGTGGCAAGCTCACTTCATAAAGACACATGCGCCAGCGAGCGCGCATGCACTTATTGACACACACGCGCGCACTCGCGTGCACACACACACACACACACACACACACACACACACACACACACACACACACATAATACACTGGGTATAACCCTTGGAAGCTTACGGCCTCAGAAGGCTTCCCTGTCGTAGTGATATGGAAAACTGCAGGAAATTTACCAAAAAATAAAAATAAAAATAAATAAATAAATAAAATAAAAAATAAAAATCAACCGTTTTTCCCCTCCAAATTGACATGTTTGAATACAACCGGAAATACTGTAGAGGTTAGATCCCTTTGCTTGCAGCTAACGCGTATGGAAGAACATGGACACCGTTTTATTGAAACAAAGTTGGACACCAGAGCATTGCTCAGGAACAGGGCTAAATGAGTTGAGTATAATCACAGCCACGGCTGTTCTAAGAAAGAAACATGGACGTAGGTACTAACTGTTATTCGTATGCAACTGAAAATATCTTTTTTCAACATCAATGCTTTTAACGAGCCGTCACACTGAACCAAATGAATGACGATGTGCCACATGCTTGTGCACGAAAAAAAACAACAACAAAAAAACAACAACTACTACTACAAAACAACAACAAAAAAGAAACAAACAAAAACAAAGCTATATGGTTCCTGTTCAGTTGTTTTTGTGTGAAAGGGTGTTTTCTGAATTCTTAATTGTTCTATCCCAGAGCTACATGCCTGGTACAAATCCCCTGTATCATTACTACATGAAACCACTGCAGTAAAAGTAGGGTTGTTCACTAAAAATGGCAAAAATAGATGGAGATTTAACCCTTTCACCGCCAGTCAGTTTAGAGTACAAAATTCCCTTGTGGTGTAAACACAGAAAAGACAGTGGCTAAGAATAGCTGGGGATTCTCCCTGCGATGTATCGAAAATATGGCCTATCCTACCACCGAACATTAAGAGCAGTAGGTTCATGGATAACAGACCAATGAATGGTCACCTTTCAGTGACATGGGTCCTCTACCACACCTGTGCATAAATGCGAGCTGGCGGTGAAAGGGTTAATCGGTCAAAGACAACCTCGTTTTCATGCTTCCGGAATCCGTGAATGGCTCAGTTTAGAACACCACCTGTATCAAGGAAGACTAAACGAACAGTGTATTGGTACGAGAATACTTGCACCCACTGTGCTAAAAATACATGGATAGCGCATGCCTTCTTTGAACCCCTTTGCTAACTGAAGCCACTGGAAGTGTTCAATCAACCATTTTGCTTCTCGTGTCAGTGTAGCGCGAGGCGGTGACTTCATATGTGTAGCCGAGCGCTGAGCTGGCTACACGGCAAGCCTTCACTTGCTCGCGGCGTTAGTTAAGCTAACATTCCTCTGTGTGTGTCCTCTGCAAGTTTGCGCCACGTGTCACTGCACTGTTTTCCTGTAATAACTTTGGTAGATAAACCATTGGCAGATTTCAATCAAGACACAACATTTGGCATGTCGTGGGGGCAAGCATAACACGATTTCATCGCAGATACACGGTTACAGTTCAGAAACAACCTGACAGCCCTGAACTCATACCACGTATCGAAACGCTACCAGGGCTGTCGGATCATGATGGGGGTCTACTGTGAGGTCCAGATCCATGGACAGCGAAAGAAACAAATCCCCAGACTCATGAGTGGTTCGTCCGTCGGGATCGACGAGGACCATCTAGTCATCCTGGGGGTGGGTGGGTTGGGCTCTGCCTCATACCCCCATACAAGAAAGCAAACTGGGAAGGGTTGGAGATGTCCAACCTCGCAAGTGAGGTTGAAAAGGACAAAGCCACAACTACCACAGAAGAGCTGTGGACAAAATTCAAGATGACACTTCAGGATGCAACCCAGAAATTCATTCCCCACAAGACAGCCAGAAAAAGGGAGAGCAAGCCCTGGATCACACCAGATCTGTGAAGACTAATCAAAAGGAGAGACAGAGTCTTTCGGAAGATGCGCAAACAGGGAACAGAGGAGCTCAAAGAAGACGTGAAGAAGCTCAGAAGACAAATCCAGAGGCAGCTGCGCAGAGCATACTGGGATTACCTGAACAAAGTCTTCACAACAGACAGTGACTCAGGACCGGACCAAGCACCAGAGCCAAAGAACAAACGTTTCTGGTCGTTCATTAACTCTTTCCATACGAACGGCGAAAGAGACGACGTTAACAGCGTTTCACCCCAGTTACCATCATAAAAATATTGCAAGCGGAAGGCTCTTATACTGAAGACGCGAATGTTGACAAAGAATACCACAATTCTGACGACGGAAGCTAAAGGTTGGGTCATTCAGACACCCACTGGACATCCGAGGGGTCTGTGTAGAGGAGAAGAGAGGACTGGCCGTACTGAGTGAGTTAAACACCAGAAGTCATCAAACACAGGAGTGGCCCCACTGAAGGCTGACGGACACCTGACCTCAGACCCCTCAGCACAGGCTGAAATTCTGAACAGGCATTTCCAGTCAGTTTTCAGCAAAGGAAATGAGTACTCGACAGAAGAATTCACCCAGAAATGCAGCATGAAACCAGCAGACTTCCCTGAATTAGGTGACATCAAAATATCAGTGGAGGGAGTAAAGAGGTTGTTGCAGGGACTGAAGCCAGACAAAGCAAGTGGAGCAGACAACATCAGCCCACACATACTCAAAGAGTTGGCACCAGAAATTGCCCCAGTCCTAACAACTATATTCCAGTCATTCCTTTCCATCGGCTAACACAAAAGATGAGTCTACAAAAGTGACATATGGGGGAGAAAATATAGGGGGGGGGGGATTAAAATAAAAATAAATAAATAAATAATAACAAAGAAAAAGAAAAAAAAAAGAAAGAAAAGCAAACAAAAAAACAAAACAAAAAAACAAACAACAACAACAACAACAACAAACCCAACAAGAAAACAAGAAAAAGAAAGAGGTTGTGAAATTAGACTCACTACCTATTCTTGCACCAGCGACACCAAGCGTGAAGCGACAATCACAATGAAGATGCACACATGGGTTGCACTCTCGTTCACTTTATTCCCATTACTCTTTTCCCACTTTGATTCCCATTACTCTTTTCCCACTTTGATTCCCATTACTCTTTTCCCACTTTCCCCACTTTGATTCCCATTACTCTTTTCCCACTTTCCCCACTTTGATTCCCATGACTCTTTTCCCACTTTGATTCCCATTACTCTGTTCCCACTTTGATTCCCATTACTCTTTTCCCACTTTGATTCTCATTACTCTTTTCCCACTTTTCCCACTTTGATTCCCATTACTCTTTTCCCACTTTGATTCCCATTACTCTTTTCTCACTTTCCCCACTTTGATTCCCATTACTCTTTTCCCACTTTGATTCCCATTACTCTTTTCCCACTTTGGGAAGGGGGGGGGGGCTTCAGCTGCATGCAGGGCATGGAACACCTTTTTTTTTCTTCTTCTTTTCTTTTTTTTTCGCATCAACATGCCTTCTTCATTGTTGTTCGTTTTCATATAATTTTACAGTTTTATATGTCTTTGCGATGAAGGAATTTGGTTATTAAACTTTTAACATATTATAATAAAAATGATGTAATGTCTGCATTTTTTTTTTTTAATAACCTGATGTATTAGCCAGTGTGTGTCCTTACTGTGCACATATATACAATTACGTACATTACATATTATATATGCCATGTAAATCGTATATATACAATTACTTACATATTACATATATATTTTACAGTACATACAAATAATCAACTGAAAAGTGAAAATAGATAAAAGCGCATTAGTGTTGCATTCACAGTTTGAAGCAGTATTATGTTCTTGTGATAATTTCGGCAAACTTGATTCGAGGAATATTCTTTAAATAAACGGTGACTGTTACGTCATGTCTGAGTTTGCTCATAATATGATTAATATGCAGCTGTGAGTGAGTGAGTGTGTGTGTGTGTATGTGTGTGGGTGTGTGTGTGTGTGTGTGTGTGTGTGTGTGTGTGTGTGTGTTGCCATATTGCTTTCCGATATAACATAATCTTAAATTGCTTATTCATCCACTACTTCACATTTTAGTCGACAACAGCATTTGTTAGTTGCTTTGTATCTTTATGATTCTTTAGTGTTCCATTACTGTTACTGTTATAATTGTTATCATCGTTACCACTACTACTACTACTACTACTACTTGGTTTAATGAACCGACAGGTATTAAGTCCTAAAATGGCCCCTTCGTGGTCGACTGAACTGTAAGCAAAACGATTTGAATGAATTTACTACTGCTACTACTACTGCTGCTGCTGCTTCTGCTGACTCTGCTGCTGGTTTTCCACATGCACTCTTGACCTTTCTTCTTCTCAAAACCTTCTGAATGTCCGAAATCTGATCCGTGCTTTTCCTGCTGAGTGATGCTCATTCCGTCTGCCTAGGAAGCGAGAGAATCTGAGCGCGCTGGTTCGAATCACGGCTCAGTCGCCGATATTTTCTCCCCCTCCACTAGACCTTGAGTTGTGGTCTGGACGCTAGTCATTCGGATGAGACGATAAACCGTGGTCCCACGGCAACAAAAGGGTTGTTCCTGGCAAAATTCTGTAGAGAAATCCACTTCGATAGGAAAAGCAAATGGAACTGCAGGCAGGAAAAAAAAGGGGTGGGGTGGGGGGCGGGGGTGGGGGGGGGGGGGGGCCGCTTTAGTGTAGCGACGCGCTCTCCCTGGGGAGAGCAGCCCGAATTTCACACAGAGAAATCTGTTGTGATAAAAAGAAATACAAATACAAATAACTTCTCTGACGGGTGCAATAGCCGGATTGTTAAAGCGCTGGACTTTCAATCTGAAGGTCCTGGGTTCGAATCTCGGTGCACCTGGTGGTTAAAGGGTGGAGATTTTTCCGATCTCCCAGGTCAACATATGTGCAGACCTGCTAGTGCCTGAACCCCCTTCGTGTGTATGCGCACGCAGAAGATCAGATACGCACGTTAAAGATCCTGTAATTCATGTCAGCGTTCGGTGGGTTATGGAAACAAGAATATACCCAGCATGCACACCCCCGAAAACGGAGTATGGTTGCCTACATGGCGGGGTAAATGAAAAAGAAACAAAAAACGGTCATACAAGTAAAATGTTACATGTCTGTCTGAGTGTGTATGTGTGTGCGACTGAAATCTGATTGAATGACACAGGAAACGAATCATGAGCGCCCAGTCATGAGCGCCCAGTGTCAGCCGTCAGTCGGCTCTACCCAGGTAGGCAGCCTGTGGTGCAAATGTCCCCGTGTATGTAAAGCGCTTAGAGCTTGGTCTCTGACCAAGGATAGGCGCTATATAAGTATGCACATCAATCAATCAATCAATCAATCTCTTACATCTTGCCTTTCATTTCCCACTAATCACCTTCCCTGAAGAATGAGGACCTGTGATCAGAAACGTTGATATTTCTCATCAAAGTAGGTCTCACTCCACAATCTACACGTATGTTTGCAGACTTTATCCATTCGTTAAATTCTGATTATTTCGAATTCATATCATCCTTTTTGCCCCGATGGCTCAATGTATGATATATGATATGGATACTTATACAGCACCTATCCTCGGTCGGAGACCAAGCTCTAAGCGTTTTACAAACTCGGGGTCATTTGCACAATAGGCTGCCTACCTGGGCAAAGCCGACTAACGGCTGCCATTGGACGATCATCATTCGTTTCCTGTGTCATTCAATCAGATTTCAAGCACGCACACATACGCACTCATACATACATGCAACATTATGTAAATAAGCATACATGCTTAATTCGACTTCCCACCTTCATTAATTAAAGCAAAATCGTTATCATTGTCGTTATCATAATCAATTTACCAACCTTTCTCCCAATCGGATGTGTCGTGCGAAGGGAGGGAACTGGGGGTGACCCTGATAAGGATGCCAAGGTCCAGGCTTCCTCTGTGTCCCATGCCGCTGGTGCCTTCTTTAGTCTCTCTGGGTCCTGTTCCACTCATGACTGCTGCTGACGGTGGCGATGGTGATGATGCTGAAGTGACAGAGCTTAGGGTTTTTGTCTTGTTGTGTGTGCCTTGTGTTTGTTTTTTTTAGGTGGGTGCAAGATTTGATTTGGGTGTTTTGGTTTAGTTTTGGTTTAGTTTCATTTATCTTATTTCTTGACCTTCCCTTTCCTTTTTTTTCTTTTGATTTTTTAAAAAATTCCCGTCGGTTTCTTCTGTTTAGGTTTTGTTGTTTTTTTTCTGTTATGGTTCAGTTTGTGTTTTTATTGCAATGTTTCACGTTGTTTTAGTTTAGTTTGAATCTGGCTCATTTTTGTTGTTTTGCTTATTTTCACAATGTTCTTCTCTTGTGTTTCTGTTTCCGTTTTTGAGTCATTTCGTTTCATTTATGCGCCTATTTGTCGGTTCGTTCATTCGTATATTTATCGTTTTTCTTTTCTTTTTTCTCTGTGTCCTTGTTTGCTTCAACGTGGATCAGGTTTACAGATGACAATATGAAACGGGCTATTACCGGACTGGAAGAAGACAATCTGTAGCTGAGTGCATGCGAAAATTCCATACTATTTTAGAATGTTCTTAAATTTTGCAATTCGAAATAGATCGATGTCACATAGATATAAAACACATCCACCATTGTTCGGTTTATGCAATTCATTTCGAGCTGGGAAAAGTACAATTTGATTTACGTAAATTCATAAAATTTGGGAAGGGTGTGCAGCTTTTAGCTACATCTGGAACCCATTTGTCAATGTGTTGAAGTTTGGTTTGCTTCATTGTAGATTATCATTAGTTTTATTATCATTATTATCAGTGTGTGTGTGTGTGTGTGTGTGTGTGTGTGTGTGTGTGTTATGAACCGCAAAAAATCCTCACAACAACCATTCACACGAAAAGAAAAAAAAACAAAAACAACAACAACAACAACAAACAAACAAACAAACAAAAGGCAACAGCACAAGCAGCA
>NC_134877.1:18176770-18181770 GCF_041734735.1 Babylonia areolata | reverse complement strand
ACCTATCAGAGTGGATTTCTTCTACAGAAGTTTGCCAGATGAGAGCACCCGGGTTGCCATGGGTTCTTTTTTTTTTCTGTGCGCCACGTGCGTGCTGCACAACAAAGGAGTTTGTCTCATCCGCATGACTAGACGCTCAGTTTTAATTTTCCAGTCACAAACCCAGTTGGGAGAAAGGGCAAGAGCTTGGAATCGAACCCAGACCCTCACGGACAGTGTTTTGGCTGATGAGTGTCTTGAGTCACTCAGTACAGCCAGTCCTCTCTTCTCATCTACACAGATCCCTCGGATGTCCAGTGGGTGTCTGAATGACCCAACCTTTAGTTTCCGTCGTCAGAATTGTGGTATTCTTTGTCAACATTCACGTCTTCAGTATAAGAGCCTTCTGCTTGCAATATTTTGGGGTGAAACGCTGTTAACGTCGTCTCTTTCGCCGTTCGTATGGAGAGAGTTAACCATTCTGTTTCCTTGCACCTGGTCTCATTGTGATGATTGAAGACATCAGGTTGAGTACTGATTTAATTTCACATTTGAATGACATCATTGAAATGAACAGAAAAATAAATGAAGGAATGAATAATGAATAGATAAACAAATTCTTCTTCTTCTTCTTCTTCCGCGTTCCCTGGCCACGCTAGATTTTCAGTCCGGTCAGGACAGCGAAGTCCGCGGTCCGTCGCAGCGACCCCACCGGTCCTCACAGTTTCTCCTGGAGCTCCACCGGGCTGGGCCATGCCTGGCGTCTCAGAGCGTCGAAGGTGGGGCAGGACTGCAGGATATGGGAGGGGGTCTGTGGGCCTGTGCCACAAGGGTACTGGTCAGTATTTGATATCTTCATATAAATAAATAAATGAATAAATAAACGGTAGGAGAGGTGGGGGGAGGGGGAAGGGGAATTGTATGGTGGTGAGTTGAGGAAAACAGGAGAGAAAAAAACAACAACAAAAAACAACATGGAGGATAGAATCAAAAGATTTGTAATAAACTAAGAAGTGTGGTTGTTAAAGTAAATTACTTGCTGGACTTTTTTTTTTTTTTTTTTTTTTTTTTTTTTTTTTTTTTTTTTTTTTTTGCTGCCCCATCATCTGCACCGTTTCAGTGGCAATACTCCCACGCCGCTCATTTAGATTCCCCCATACACGTTCACACCCAGGTTCGTCCGTCGCAGTTCCAGCATCGGCAGTCCACACGGGAACCATCGATGTTAGGTCGCCAGGAGGCCACACACCAGAGGAGACCCTGCACTGCTGCTGAGTCACTTCGGTGGTGTTCAGTGGTGCCTGTTCTGATTTTACGTACTTAGGACACCACCTACTAAGCCCCCTACCAACGACAATAATGGCTTAGTCGCAGGGATTCGAACCCGCGTCCTCCCAGCCGTCAGTCCGCGACGCTAACCACTTCGCCACGGCGGCTGGTTACTTGCTGGACTTGGTAAAAGGCAAAACTGCAAACCATGACATGGTTTGGCATGTCCTCTAATGAGTTAATTATAGCGCCAAGTCACACACGCACCAGACTGCTGACAGTCTCGCGTCATCACGATTTGTGTGTTTGGAGTGTTCCTGGCACATCGGGTTTGGTTTGTTTTTGTTTGTGTTCGTCTTTTGATCTTGCCGACTCCTGAGGTGTCACTGGGTTATGTCTGTGGTGTGTGTGTGTGTGTGTGTGTGTGTGTGTGTGTGTGTGTGTGTGTGTGTGTGTGTGTGTGTGTGTGTGTGTGTGCGAGCGAGCGCGTTTGTGTATGCGTGTGTGTGTGTATGTGAGAGAGAGAGAGAGAGTGTGTGTGTGTGTGCGTGTGTGTGTGTGTGTGTGTGTATGTGCTTGTTTGCATGTGTGTGTGTGTGTGAGTGTGTGTGTGTGTGAGTGTGTGTGTACGTGTGTGTGTGTGTGTATGTGTGTGTGTGAGTGTATGTGTTTGTGTGTGTGTGTGCGCGTGCGTGTGTGTGTGTGTGTGTGTGTGTGTGTGTGTGTGAGTAAGCAAATGCCCTCTCTTTTCTTTCTTTTTTTTTTTTTTTTTTTTTTTTGGGGGGGGGGGGATGTTTTTTTGTTCTTACTTCCTTCCTTTCTTTCGTGAGCGTGTATTTGCTCTGTCTCTCTCTCTCTCTCTCTCTCTCTCTGTGCCTGTGTGTCTGTGTGTATCTGTGTGTTCGCACGTGCCTGCGCGTGCGTGTCGGGGAAGGGTGCGGAGGTGGGGGATGGGACATACGCGCGCACGAGTTATGAACAAGACCCACTGAAACAAATTTTCATTTTAGTTGATGGCATTTATTTCTTGAATACGAAAGATTTTCGTCCTATACGTATGAAAATAATAACAAATTGGAACTAAATTATATACACAGATAAAAAAAAAACTAATCCTCGTAATGGAAACAAATAAAGAAATAAATTATTAAAATACATTATAAAAGAAAGAGACCCCACTGAAGAAGAAAGGAGAAAGGCTGGACTCCAGCAATATATATATAACTGGCTCTAAAACTGGATCTAAATCGTGGAATTCATCAATTAAAACATCAGAATTTTAAGTTCAACGAATTATAACAACAACAACAACAACAACAAGAACAAAAATAGAAAACCAAAACCAAAACACAGAAAAAAAATATCCTGAGTATCTTTGCTAAGAGCAACACACACACACACACACACACACATCACAGAGTCTAACGTGCAAGATTTTCTTGTCTATATACAACATTTCTCTCAACTGTCCAAAAAAAAAAAAAAAAAAAAAAGGGGGGGGGGGGGGTACGGGGGGGGGGGGGGGGGGGGGAAGAGAAGAGAAAAAAAAAAGTGGATGAAACTGCACGACTTACCTAAATGCATTGATTCAATGAATCTTTTATTTGAAAATACTGATGTACACGTTACATTCATTGAAACATGTCTTTAAAAAATAAAAAACAAATAATAATAAAAAGACTGCTGTATCATCAAAAACTCATCGCAAGTGACACAGGTTCCTAATTATTTTTCGTATTACTATGGTCAGTGTTAACAAACATTATGGACAGTGACGAAACAAAGAAACAAGAAACTCGCACAAAAAAAAGAACGAAACTGTAACGAATCAATCTGCAAAACAAATCACATCGTCAAATTCATACTATACAGTGTTTTTTGTTTTTGTTTTAAAAAAATCTTTTTAAGAAGACAGAAAAATATACATTGAGAAACAGAGACAGAGAGAGAGAGAGAGGGGGGGGGGGTGAAAGGGAAATAACAGTGAAGAGAGAGAGAGGGGGGGGGAGTGAGATAGAGAGGATAAAAGGGAAATAACAGTCAAGAGAGAGAGAGGGGGGGGGATAAACGGGAAATAATAGTCAAGAGAGAGAGAGGGGGGGGGGGGGGTGAAAGGGAAATAACAGTAAAGAGAGAGAGAGAGAGAGACAGAGAGAGAGGGGCGATGAAAGGCAAGTAACAGTCAAGAGAGAGACAGAGAGACAGAGAGAGAGGGGGGATATGAAAGGGAAATAACAGTCAAGAGAGAGAGACAGAGACAGAGAGAGAGAGAGAGAGGGGGGATGAAAGGGAAATAACAGTCAAGAGAGAGAGGGGGGGGGGAATGAAAGGGAAATAAGTCAAGAGAGAGAGAGAGGATGAAAGGGAAATAACAGTCAAGAGAGAGAGAGGATGAAAGGGAAATAACAGTCAAGAGAAAGAGAGAGAGGATGAAAGGGAAATAACAGTCAAGAGAGAGAGAGGGGGGATGAAAGGGAAATAACAGTCAAGAGAGAGAGAGAGAGGATGAAAGGGAAATAACAGTCAAGAGAGAGAGAGAGGATGAAAGGGAAATAACAGTCAAGAGAGAGAGAGAGGATGAAAGGGAAATAACAGTCAAGAGAAAGAGAGAGGATGAAAGGGAAATAACAGTCAAGAGAGAGAGGGGGGGAGAGGATGAAAGGGAAATAACTGTCAAGAGAGAGAGAGGATGAAAGGGAAATAACAGTAAAGAGAGAGAGAGAGAGGATGAAAGGAAAATAACAGTCAAGAGAGAGAGAGAGAGGATGAAAGGGAAATAACAGTCAAGAGAGAGAGAGAGAGGATGAAAGGGAAATAACAGTCAAGAGAGAGAGGGGGGGGGATGAAAGGGAAATAACAGTCAAGAGAGAGAGAGAGAGAGAGAGAGAGAGAGATAGGAAGGGGGTAGGAGGAGAGGAAGATGAAAGGGAAATAACAATCAAAGACCCAAACGCCGGCAACAAAATGCTATGTACAATATACAACGATAGGGAACTTCCTGTCTTTGTCTATATCCCTGCCACCTTCTCACCGCCGCAAAATAAAAAAGATGGTCTGTGGCCAAACCAGTCACCTCCGCCGTCACATGATGATGATGATGATGATGATGATAATAATAATAATAATAATATAAACAACAACAACAACAATATAATAATAATAATAATAACTGGTTCCTCTACACTTCTTGTTGAAGTCACGTCACCTTCACCAGTGGATTTCTTGCATCCGTGGCTTTGAAATTAAAGACTCCTCTCCAATTCGCGAACGTCCCCCACACCTTTCGGAAAATGACTGATGCTACATGGAAGGCTTTTAGACTTTTAGTTTTCATCATGATTGTAAATTTCTTTTTTTAGAAGAGAAAACAAACAACAATGTACACACACACACACACGCGCGCGCGCGCGCGACAATTTAACAGACACGAAACTGATTAAAAAAAAGGGGGGTGGGGGGGGAATTTCACAATCACGTCAATTATAAGAGGAATACATTTACAATAAAACGTAATCTCAGCATGAATATTTTTTCTACAGTACCGGACAGAACGTCAACATAGTGGATACTATTGGTTCGTCTATTTTTGTTTCATTAAATTAATTTACCAAAATATCATCTGTTTTACTGAGTTTCTGATATTCACATTGTAAGAATACCTTTAACACCACAATCAACCGAAACGGGGCTGAATCGTTTAACCGAAATGGAAAAAGAAGCTTCTTTTCTTTTCTTTTTTTTTCTTCTTTTTT
>NC_134877.1:18159270-18171770 GCF_041734735.1 Babylonia areolata | reverse complement strand
AATGAAGACAGACAGACAGAAAACACAATGAAGACAGACAGACAGACAGACAGACAGACATAAAACACAATGAAGACAGACAGACAGACAGAAAACACAATGAAGACAGACAGACAGAAAACACAATGAAGACAGACAGACAGACAGACAGACAGACAGACAGACAGACAGAAAACACAATGAAGACAGACAGACAGACAGACAGACAGAAAACACAATGAAGACAGACAGACAGACAGAAAACACAATGAAGACAGACAGACAGACAGACAGAAAACACAATGAAGACAGACAGACAGACAGACAGACAGACAGACAGAAAACACAATGAAGACAGACAGACAGACAGACAGACAGAAAACACAATGAAGACAGACAGACAGACAGACAGACAGAAAACACAATGAAGACAGACAGACAGACAGACAGACAGACAGACAGACAGACAGACAGACAGAAAACACAATGAAGACAGACAGACAGACAGACAGAAAACACAATGAAGACAGACAGACAGACAGACAGACAGACAGAAAACACAATGAAGACAGACAGACAGACAGACAGAAAACACAATGAAGACAGACAGACAGACAGACAGAAAACACAATGAAGACAGACAGACAGACAGACAGACAGAAAACACAATGAAGACAGACAGACAGACAGAAAACACAATGAAGACAGACAGACAGACAGACAGACAGACAGAAAACACAATGAAGACAGACAGCCAGACAGACAGACAGACAGAAAACACAATGAAGACAGACAGACAGACAGACAGACAGAAAACACAATGAAGACAGACAGACAGACAGAAAACACAATGAAGACAGACAGACAGAAAACAAAGTAAAGATAGATAGATGGATAGACAGATAATAGATAGATAGAAAGACGGATGGATGGATGAATGAATGAATGAATGAATAAAATTAAATACACATTATAGATAGATAGATAGATAAATAGATAGATAGATAGATAGATAGATAGATAGATAGAGCAACGATTTAATGAATGACTAAATGAATGAATGAATGAGTAAGTGAATGAATGAATGAATAAATAAATGAACCAACAACACAAAAAACACAGTGAAGATAGACAAACAGACAAACAAACAGAAAACACAGTGAAGATAGATAGACAGACAGACAGACAGACAGATAGATAGATAGATAGATAGATAGATAGATAGATAGATAGATAGACGAATAAACGAATAAGTGAATTAATGACTAATAAATGTATAAATATATAAATGAATAAATGAATAATCTTCTTTTCTTTTGTAAAATGTATTGTGTTATATCGTATTGTATTGTATTGCATAACTTTTGTCACAACATATTTCTCTATCCAGGTGAAATTCGAACTGCTCTCCCCGAGGAGAATATGTCGCCACAGTACAATGCCAACCTTTTTATTTTATTCTATCTTTTTTTTTCTTTTCTTTCAATTTAGTTTTGATATCAAATGGGATTTTGCCATGGACAGCCCTTTTGGTCGCCGTAGGTTCTTTCACGTGCACTAACTGCATGCTGCACACGACACGGGACCTCGAGCTTTCGTCTCATGCAACAGACTAGCGCCCAGCAGACTACCACTGAAAGTCTAGTGGAGGGAGGGGAAAGGGGGTGACAATTCATGACACCCCAATATGTGACTCGAACTCGTGGACATTCGCTCTTCTATTTTTTCTTCATTTTTTCCCCCCCGCTTTTTGTGGTGATGTTAGCGATGCGCTCCACTTACATCACATTGACATAAGCTTACAGTTGGGCCAGAAGCCACAGTGAGAGCTGTATGATCAATGGTTTCTCCACAGAAATGGTAATTCTTCTGTCAGCTTAGTCTTCTGGGAAGGGAAGGACTATGACTCTCAGACTAGGAAGCAAAGACTGCCAGCACTTGCTCTTGGTGCTGCAGCCTTGCCGGAGGGTGCAGGGGGTGGGGGTGGGGTGCGGGTGGGGTGGGGGGCTAGTTAGGACGATCCCAACACCGACTGTCCTAAATCCCTCTTGGCTGAAAGAGTAGGGGTGTTGGGGGGGGGGGGGGCGACGGGGGGGGGGGGCGTGGGGGGGCTACGGGGGGGCGGGGGGGGGGGGGGGGGGGGGTGTAACTTGGACAGGAAACTCTCCACGGCATTCACATTATACCCAATGCGACGTTGTCCAGATAGCTAGCACGCACACTCAAACCAGGATTCTTTCGGGGCGCCCTCTCACGGGTAGAATTCATACTGAACTTCAACTTAAGTGGAGTGTTGGCCTAGAAGTAACGCGTCCGCCCAGGAAGCGAGAGAATCTGAGCACGCTGGATCGAATCACGGCTCAGCCGCCGATATTTTCTCCCCCTCACTAGACCTTGAGTGGTGGTCTGGACGCTAGTCATTCAGATGTGAGACGATAAACCCAGGTCCCGTGTGCAGCATGCACTTAGCGCACGTAAAAGAACCCACGGCAACAAAAGGGTTGTTCCTGGCAAAATTCTGTAGAAAATCCACTTCGATAGGAAAAAAAACAACATCAAATAAAACTGCATGCAGGAAAAAAGAAGAAAAAAAGGGGTGGCGCTGTAGTGTAGTGACGCGCTCTCCCTGGGGAGAGAGCAGCCCGAATTTCACACAGAGAAATCTGTTGTGATAAAAAGCAATACAAATACAAATGTCAGCTACTTTCTCTTGGGGCTACGCTCTGTGGGTGGTTATCGTTGTTCCAGGAAAGTCTCGTTTAACTCTCTCCATACGAACGGCGAAAGAGACGACGTTAACAGCGTTTCACCCCAATTACCATCATCAAAACATTGCAAGAGGAAGGCTCTTATACTGAAGAGGTGAATGTTGACAAAGAATACCACAATTCTTACGACGGAAGGAAGCTAAAGGTTGGGTCATTCAGACACCCACTGGACATCCGAGGGGTCTGTGTAGAGGAGAAGAGAGGACTGGCCGTACTGAGAGAGTTAATCAGTCAATTCCAGTCCAGACAGTCGGGACAGTGGTTGCTTCCTCTGTTGCCCTGATGGTCATAGTCGGACATGACTGTCATTCAGTCATTGCTCTTTGTGGTAGTGGTAGTGGTAGTGGTAGTGGGAGTAATAGCGCTAGAGGTAGATACTGTACCTGCATGCCCCCCAGGGCAGACCAGCCCATGTAGAAGAAGACTCCGTACAGAACTGGCATTGGGATCACCTGCACGCATTGGAAGTGATGATGATGATGATGATGATGCTGTGGGTGATAATGATGATACTACAACAACAACAAAAAACAACAACAACAGTAACAGTATCAGTATCAGTAGCTCAAGGAGGCGTTCGGTCAAATCCATATACGCTACACCACATCTACCAAACAGATGCCTGACCAGCAGCGTAACCCAACGCGCTTAGTCAGGCCTTGAGAAAAACAACAACTACTACTACTACTACTGCTGCTGCTACAACTGCTACTACTAATGGAAACTAGCGTCTCTCTCTCTCTCTCTCTCTCTATATATATATATATATATATAATATGTGTGTTTGTGTGCGTGTGCGTGCGTGCGTGCGTGCGTGTGTGTGTGTGTGTGTGTGTGTGTGTGTGTGTGTGTGTGTGTGTGTGTGGGTGTGTGTGTGTGTGTGTGTGTGTGTGTGTGTGTGTGTGTGTGTGCGTGTTGAGGCGGAAGAAGTTGTGAATCGTATCACTGGTCTGCTATTGTAATTCCTTCTGAATTTTGATAATGCTGCTGCTGCTGCTGCTGCTGCTGCTGCTGCTGATAATAATAATAATAATAATAATGAAGATGATGATGATGATGATGATAACGATAATGATATATTGATTAAAAGCTCACACACACACACACGCACGTACACACAGACACATACACATAGACACACAGATATAAACACACACATACAGAGAGAGAGGGAGAGAGAGAGAGAGGGGGAACGGGGGCACTTTGCACACAAGAGCTTTCTTTAATGTGTTTGAACGTTGTTCACGTGCATGACTAACCTTCAAGATGTTGGTGATGAACACAGCGGCAGCGCTCAGGATGCCCACAAAAAGGGCAGACACTCGCTGCTCTCTGTCCAACAACAACAAAAACAACAAAAAGTTATCAGGGTTTTTTTGGTTTTTTTGTTTGAGTGTTTGTTTTCTTCTTCTTCTTCTTCTTCTTCTTCTTCTTCTCCTGCGTTCACTCGTATGCACACGAGTGGGCTTTTACGTGTATGACCGTTTTTACCCCGCCATGTAGGCAGCCATACTCCGTTTTCGGGGGTGTGCATGCTGGGTATGTTCTTGTTTCCATAACCCACCGAACGCTGACATGGATTACAGGATCTTTAACGTGCGTATTTGATCTTATGCTTGCATATACACACGAAGGGGGTTCAGGCACTAGCAGGTCTGCACATATGTTGACCTGGGAGATCGTAAAAATCTCCACCCTTTACCCACCAGGCGCCGTCACCGTGATTCGAACCCGGGACCCTCAGATTGACAGTCCAACGCTTTAACCACTCGGCTATTGCGCCCATCAGAGTATTTGTTTTCAAAAGAATCCAAATATTAAGTCTGAGAATGCGATTGCTTGCCATAATATTTTTTTCTTAAAATCATACCTTGGATGTATATAAAACAAGTAAAGAAAACAACAACTAATCATCTTAGCTGTACATTCTATCTTGTCTCATCCATCTCCACGAACCGAACCATTAGAACCATACATAGTCCTGCAGGTCTCCACAATCATCAAATCATCCTGATAACCACACACAGACAATCTTGTTTCATCTTTTACACTACAAATCCTCACAATCATGCACACTCTAAACTGACTGGCACAATAAAACAAAACACCACCTCTCTCTCTCTCTCTCTCTCTCTCTCTCTCTCTCTCTCTCTCTTGGCATCTACGGATGACGGAACTATACATAATTTGGTATCATATTTATATATGTAAATGCAAACTTATGTCAATCTGTGATATAAACCGAGTGTTGGGCCTTTGGGCCAACAGCAAAGTGAGAGGTGTATTATCAATTGTTTCTCCAGTCAATGGGAAACCATTTACAGCTTAGTCTTTTGTGAAGGACTATGACTCTCAAACTAGGAGGCAAAATTGCACTGGCTCTTAGTGCTGCAGCCTTGTGGGCTAGTTGGCCTTTGGGAACCATCCCTATCTATGGCCTTAATTAATGAATAAACCATCTGAATCCGATTCTCTCTCTCTCTCCCTCTCTCTCTCTCCCTCCTTCCCTCTCTCTCCTTCTCTCTCCCTCTCTCTTCCCCTCTCTCCCTCTCTCTCTCCCTCTCTCTCTCCTCCTCTCTCTCTCCCTCTCTCTTCCCCTCTCTCCCTCTCTCTCTCCTCCTCTCTCCCTCTCTCTTTCTCCCTCTCTCTCTCCCCCTCTCTCTCCCTCTCTCTCTCTCCCTCCCTCTCTCTCCCCCTCTCTCTCCCTCCCTCTCTCTCTCTCTCTTCCCCTCCCTCTCTCTCTCCCTCTCTCCCTCTCTCTCCCCCTCTCTCTTCCCCTCCCTCTCTCTCTCCCTCTCTCCCTCCCTCTCTTTCTGTCTCCCCCCTTTCTCTCCCCCCTCTCTCCCTCTCTCTTCCCCTCTCTCTCCCCCCTCTCTCTCTCTCTTATAACTGACCTGCATCCTAAGAAGGTGGGCTTTTCGCCAGGGGCAGTGCACTCAGACTCCTTCTTGAGGGAGTTGACGTGAGCGATGGCGTTGACCGTGGCGGCCACATACCACGGCAGACCCAGCAGGGAGTGGACAGCCACCAGCACCGACACCACCAGAAGGTCCAGGTGGTAACCCTTGCCTTTCTGCAAGCGGGAGTCATCATCGGTAGACAAGGCAGTTTAGTTTAGTTCAACCCTTTCAATGCCAACAATGTCAGAACGCAACTTTTTTTCTTCTTCTTTTTATCTCGGAGTTTGTCTTTTAAACGCATTTCAAATTCCACCCTGCATTTACTCGGTTTTCCACCCAAACTCACCATTCATCATCCCCCTTCCCCCCTCTCCTAAACGATAGTACTCAAATATAAAAAAATCAAAAAAATCAATACTTAAACAAAATGTTTATAATCGCCAGTATGTGTGACGGGACATTAAACAAAATTTTCCTGTTTTAAACACTTGTAACGCTTGCAACTTCATCATTTCCATCGAAGTTCTCTTCATACATTTACGCACATGGAGTGGGCAAAAAACATCGGGTTTTTGTTTTTTGTTTGTTTCTTTTTCAAACTTATTTTTTTTCTCATTATTCTGTTTATGACTTTGTTGCAGTAATGTTGCTGGATTGAGAAAGTGGGGTCACTAAACTAAATGTGATACTGACGCTGAGTCATGTATGTTGTACTGCTGCTGGTAGCATAATGGGATAAGCTTTAATGAATTAACAATGCCCCAAAATGTCTAAACACCACAATCTCCTCCCATAAAATGTCTTACTACCACAATGTCCACCCACCCACCCCACCCCCCCCCCCCAAAAAAAAAAAGTCTAAACACCACAATGTCCCCCCATAAAATGCCTTACTACCACAATGTCCATGCCCCCCCACGAAATGTCTAACCACCACAATGTCCCCTCCCCCCCCCCCTCCCCCCGCAATGTTTTACCACCACAATGCCCCCCCCACCCACCCCCCACGCCCCCCAAAAAACCTCTCTTACCACCACAATGTTTCCCCAAAATGTCTTACCACCACAATGTCCCCCCCCCCCACTCAAACCCCCACCCCCAACCCGAAAAAAGGCCCTACCACCACAATGTCACACCCAAAATCTCTCACCACCAAAATCTCACCACAATGACCCCCCAAAAAATGTTTTACCACCACAATGTCACCACAATGTCACACCCAAAATGTCTTACCACCATAATGTCCCCAGAATGTCTTATTACCACAATATCCTAAATGTCGTATTACCACAATGTCCCCAAAATATCTTAACACCACGTCCCCCCAAAGATAAATGTCTTATTACCAAAATGTCCCCCCCCCCACACACACACAATATATATATATATATATATATATATATATATATATATATATATACTACCACCACAACGTCCCACCCAAAATGTCCTTCGACCACAATACCACCACAACGTCCCACCCAAAATGTCCTTCCACCACAATACCACCACAACGTCCCACCCAAAATGTCTTACCACCACACACAATATCCCCACCAAAGAAAAGCGTCTTACCACCAGCTTGTGCTCCTTGCGGTTGACGATGACGGCTGTGATCTGCTGGTCCATGAAGATGAGGATGGTGGCCAGGAGAGCGGGCAGTCCGGCAGCGATGTACAGCCACCAGGGGTTTTCGGCGGAGATGGGCTCCACCACCCAGCCACGGACCTCGGACAGGGTCGGCTGTTTTGGTGCGTGGGGGTGGGTGGGTGTGGGTGGGGTGGTTGGTCGGATGTGGGGAGCGTGGGTGTTTGGGTTGGGTGGGAGGGAGAGAGGACAAAGACCAGGACAAAAACCCACGTTCAGCGGTAACATAATACACGTCTGGTGGTTTGCTGACTGTATAAGAACTCACAATTTACATTATTTAAAAAAAAAATTCTTTCTTCTTCTTCTTCTTCTTCTTCTTCTTCTTCTTTTCTTCTTCTTCTCATCGTTATCATCATTATCACCATCATCAGTAGTAAAAGTAGTATCACCATCATCACCATTATTATTATCATTATTATTACTATCATTATTATCATTATTATTATTATTATCATCATTATTATTGTCGTTGTTGTTAATATCGTCATTATCATTATGATTCTTATCATCATCAAAAAAAAAAAATCTTAAGGCATAGAACAAGACTCACCTTTGATAAGAAGGGTCTCCCGTTTCAGACCAGTTAGCAACAACAACACAGTCCCTGATGCCACAACTTGCGGTCTGAAGCGTCAGGACGCCTCTTAACAAAAGTCAGTCTTGTTTTACAGCAACTAACAGTTTGTTAGTTAACAATCTTGTTCCATTGGTAAAGAAAAAAAAGAAGGGTTCAGTTTCAGTTTCCTGGAGGTCCCTAAGCATGCGGACTAATCCATTTTTATCCACACCGCACAACATCTACTGCGATTGGTTTTTTTTACTCTTTCACCGCCACAGGCGACTTTTGTCGACATCGAAGGGTCATGTTGATGATACTGTAACAAAATTTTGACAGCTGCAGCCAGTTTTCCACCAAACGAACAACGACTGACCTTTGCCCATTGTGCTGTGTTTGAAGTGAACAAGTCCACTTTGTTGTAGTTTTGACATGAACCGAAGTCTGTACCTGAGAACATCGTTTCTGAAAATATCTGGCGCTGGGGCTGTGAAAGAGTTAAAGGGAGCAGATGCCTCATCTTCGCAAAACCCCATGCGCAAGCCGAGTAGTTAAAGCGTTGGACTTTCAATCTGAGGGTCCCGGGTTCGAATCACGGTGACGGCGCCTGGTGGGTAAAGGGTGGAGATTTTTACGATCTCCCAGGTCAACATATGTGCAGACCTGCCAGTGCCTGAACCCCCTTCGTGTGTATACGCAAGCATAAGATCAAATACGCACGTTAAAGATCCTGTAATCCATGTCAGCGTTCGGTGGGTTATGGAAACAAGAACATACCCAGCATGCACACCCCCGAAAGCGGAGTATGGCTGCCTACATGGCGGGGTAAAAACGGTCATACACGTAAAAAGCCCACTCGCGTATATACGAGTGAACGTGGGAGTTGATGCCCACGAACGCAGAAGAAGAAGAAGATCCCGGTCTGGGCACCTGGGGTGAAGATTTCTTTTCCCGATCTCCTAGGTCAACAGGTGCGTAGACCTGCTGGTCCCTTCGTGTGTACACGCATGCATGCAGAAGGTCAAATACGCACGTTAAAGATCCTGTAATATGTGTCAGCGTTCGGTTGATTATGGAAACAAGAACATATCCGGCACACAGCTCCACCCCAGACCCCCGAAAACGGAGTACGACTGCCTACATGGCGGGGTAAAAACGGTTACACACGTAAAAGCCAACGCGTGTATACGAGTGAACGTGCTAGTCGCAGCCCACGAATAAGAAGAGGAAGAAGAAGAAGGAGAAGAAGAAGAAGACTTTTGTTGTGTAGTTCCGGAACACACAAGATAGTTGTGTGTGTGTGTGTGTGTGTGTGTGTGTGTGTGTGTGTGTGTGTGTGTGTGTCTGTATCTGTGTGTGTATGCGCGTGTGTATACACGTACCTTGAATTCCGAAGGCACAGTCAATTTGGGAGTTGGGATACCCACGGCAGCGTCGATGCCCACACAGACGATGATGGCGATGAGGATGGAGAAGTCGCCGATCAGCTGACGAACCTGTATGTCACATGACATGTTTAGGTCATCGTTACCGTTATCGTCATCGAATGATTTTTTTTTTTATAATCAGAATTAAAAGAATAATAAAACAAAAATGCTAATAACGAGTCCAGATATATATATATATATATATATTTATATATATATTAGGAAATTCCATGGGGGCGCTTTTTTTTCCTTTTTTCTATACAATGGCTACACCAAGTGTTTGGTTAAGACTTACATTTTTTTTTAGGAAGAGAAGAAAAGAAGAAGAAAAAGCAACAAACAAGACACACAGTATTGCACCATGTGTATATGCCAGTAGAGAGTGGGCATTCATCCCAAACGCAAATATGACAAATTCACTGTATTTATGAAAACAAAAACATCATCAACAACAACAAAACCCACATGAAAACAAACAAAACAAGAACGCATATTGACTCTGAAAGATGCATCTTAACTGTCGAGTTCAATCTAGAAAGCATTCATCATTACGATTTGTGTGTGTGTGTGAGTGGGGGGGGGGGGGGTTGTTGTTGTTGTTGTTGTTGAGAAATAGGGTTAGATGGGTCAATAACAATAGTTTTAACTTGTACTTGTGAATAATGAACGGAATTTAGTACTAAAAAAAATATATAACTATTTTTTTTAACTGTGTGTGAGTGTGTGCGTGGGGGGGGGGGGGGAGTTGTTGTTGACGTTGTTGCTGCTGTTGTTGTTGTTGTTGTTGTTGTTGAGAAATAGGGTTTGGTGAGTCAACAACAATCGTTTGAACTTGTATTCGTGAATAATGAACGGAATTTAGATTTTTTTTTTTTTTAATGATAAACAAATTAATTTTTTTTTTTTTTAACTCACGAAAGTGGGGAAGCAGGGCCAGTTGCGGAAGCGCACAAGGAACATGGACAGCCCGAAGGTGAGGAAGTAGAGGATGAGCGACATCAGGAACACGTCCGACACGTACTCGTTGCGGCACTCCCACGTGCCCCGCAGCAGTTGCACGCACGTCTCGTTAGTGGCGTTGGCGAAGCTCGTGCCGTTGACCACGAGGGGCGCCAAGGTGGTGGTGGTGCCAGCTGCAGTAGTGACGGCGGCGGCGGTGGTGGTGGTGGTGGTGTAGGCGGTGGTGGAGTTGAGACTGTCGACTGTGGTGTTGGGCACACAGTGGCAGATTGGCCAGAAGACCTTGGTTTGTGAAGTATTTTGAAGAGAGAAGAGAAACAAAAAAAAAAAAAAAGAAGATGATGATGAACGAATGAACTAATGAAGGAACTGATAAACAATTAGATAGATAAAAATAAATAAATAAATAAATAAAAAAATAAAAATATGAATAAATAAATATACCCACAAATGAATAAATAGATAAATGAATAACTGGATAGATAGATAGATAGACAGATAGATAAGCAAATAAATAAACACACACACACACACACACACACATCTATCTATCTATCTATATATCCTGCGTGGGGGGTGGGGGGTGGGGGGGGGCGGGGGGGCAGGCAAGGGGGGGGGGGGGCTGGGGGGCCCGGATAAACAAACGAGCGGAAATTTAAACAATCCACCCAGAAAAGTAGTATTAAAAGCAACGCCCACTAACGAGCGAGATGATAATGATACCAAACTCGTCGCGCGTAAAACCTCACGGGTTCGTCCTCCAACAAAAGATCCAGCAGCCAAGCCACCTCGCCCAATCACCTCCAAAAAAAACAACCCCACCCAGCTCACCAGCCAGCCACCGTCACCCACACAGCGCACCCACCCACCCCAAGAAAACACACACAAACATAAACACACACACACACACTCTCTCTCTCTCTCTCTCTCTCTCTCTATATATATATATATATATATATATATACACACACACACAAGCGCACACACACACACACACACACACACACACACACACACACACTGTCTATATGTCTTCACAACTACTACTACAACTACAGACACACGTTCACCACCCACCCACACCAACCCCTCCACATCAATCCCTCACATCCACCCCCACCCCTCCCCAATCTCTCTATGTCTCTCCATCCACTACTACTACTACTACTACTACTACTACTACCACTACAACACACACACAGTCACCCACCATCCCAATAGCCCACACTCACCACCAACCCACACCCCTAGGCTCTCCCCTACACACACACACACACACACACACACACACACACACACGACAACCCACCCCACACCACCATCACCACCAACCACATCCACACCCAACAACCCACTAACACAGATCTCTACACCCTCACAACCCCGCTCCACCCACCCCCACAAACTCCTCCGTCCCCCGCCATACACACACCCGTGTATGATAGTCAGTCATGTCCGACTATGTCCATCAGAACAGCAGAGTAGGCAACTGTCCTGTCCTGGATATCTGGGCTAGAATCGGATTATAGTAGAGAGTAGGTAGCAGCAGCAGCAGCAGCGGCATTTCCCTATAGTGGAGAGTGTCTTGCCCAAGTTACACCCCCACTCCCTCGGCCAAGAGGGATTTTAGGACAATCGACGTTGGGGATGGTTCCCAAAAGGCCAACTAGCCTCCCCGAGGCTGCAGCACTAAGAGCCAAAATGCAACCTTGCCTCCTAAGCTTGAGAGTCATAGTCCTTCAGTCACCCACACCGACACACAAACCAACACTCACCTCATCCTCGCCGGCATGCAGCCTCATGGGCTCGTCCTTGCCGATCTCCGCCAGCTTGGAGAAGGCCTCCACGATGAAGATGAGGGCGATGAGGCAGGCGAAGCTCTCCTCGGTGAAGCGGGTGAGGTACCTCACCAGGGCGCTCAGGTTGAAGATCACCATCAGGAGCAGGAACCCCGTGGTCCAGATGCCCACCCAGAAGCGCAGGGACAGGAAGTCCCAATCGTTGTCTCTGTGGGTGACAGCCGGGGGGGGGAGGAGGAGGATGAAGAAGATGGCGAGAAGGAGGAGGGGGAAAAGGAGGAGGAAGAGGAGGATGACGAGAAGGAGGAGAAGGAAGGGAGAAGAAGGAGGAGAAGTAGGAGAAGAAGGAGGGGGAGGAGAAGAAGAAGGAGAAGAAGGAGGAAGAGGAGGGGAGAAGGAGCAGAAGGATGAGGAGGAGGAGGAAGAGGAAGGGGCGAAGGAGGAGGAAGGGGGAGGAGGAA
>NC_134877.1:18151770-18154270 GCF_041734735.1 Babylonia areolata | reverse complement strand
CCCTGGGGAAAGCAACCCGAATGTTTTTGTTGTTGTTTTTTCACACAGAGAAATCTGTTGTGACAAAAGAGTAATACAATACAGTGATATGCAATGCAGTACCATGCAATGCAATACAATACAAATACAATATGCAATGCAATACAGTGAAATACAACACAATACAAAGCAATTCAATGCAATATGCAATGTAATTGTGCAATACAAGACAACGCAATGCAATACAATGCAATTCGATACAGTACAATACAATACAATACAATACAATGCAATGCAATGCAACACAATACGATACAACACAACACAACACAATACAATGCAATACAAAATACAATACAATACAATACGATACAACACAATACAATACAACACAATACAATACAATACCAGAACGACAACCCAACACGTTCAGATGGGACAGCAGAAAAAGACCACAACGTGTAGACCCTACCTGTGAAGGCACTTTGGTAGGGGGCTCGATCCTGATCTTGGGGTCCCATTCGCCAGGGGGCAGCACCGTCACCTGCTCCAAAAACTCGTCTGCTCCAGCCAGCAGGTCGTTGACGGTGCGACTCTTGTATGCCACCTCCCTGAAAATCTACACGGGAGAAAAATAGATAGATAGATAGATAACACACGAAATTATAGATAAATAAATAAATAATCAATTAAACAAACAAATAAATAAATAAATACAGATAGACAGACAGACAGATAGACAGACAGATAGATAGATAGATAGACAGACAGATAGATAGATAGATAGATAGATAGATAGATAGATAGATAGATAACACACGAAACTATAGATAAATAAATAAATAAATAATCAATCAATTAAACAAACAAATAAATAAATAAATACAGATAGACAGACAGACAGACAGACAGATAGATAAATAGATAGATAGATAGATAGATAGATAGATAGATAGATAAAAATTTTAAAAAAAACTGCCTCTGATGAATTTCTTGATTTCTTTTTTCCCTCTCTTCCCCTTTCAGTGGGTATTTCACCTCTAAGTTACTGAATAAACCGAGTTGTCCTTTGTGCGAAACGTTCGATCTCGATCTCGATCTCGATCTCTCTCTCTCTCTCTCTCTGTGTGTGTGTGTGTGTGTGTGTGTGTGTGTGTGTGTGTGTGTGTGTGTGTGTGTGTGTGTGTGTGTGTTTGTGTGTGTGTATAATTCACGTCTGGGAGTATGCTTTTGCAGTGAATAGTGTGTAGATTAAATTTCATTAGTTGATTGGTGCATGAAATACAAAGAAAGAAGAAAGAGAAGAAGTAGAAGAAGAAGAACAACAACAACAACAACAAATATAAGAAAAAGGACTGCGAAAGTGACAGACATGGAACACACACACACACACACACACACACACACACACACACACACACACACGCACGCACGCACGCACGCAAACCCACACCCGTACCCACACCCACCCACACCTCCAACACCTCCACACCCACACTCCCAAACCCCACCCACCCACACATCGACACACACACACACACACACACACACACACACACACACACACCTCCAACACCTCCAATACCCACACACCCACCCACCCACATATCCCACACACCCACCCATCCACCCACCCACCTCGTCCACCATCATGGTGGCCATGCACCGGCCCATCTCCTTGAGGTGCACCTCGGACCCCTTGGGCC
Source organism: Babylonia areolata (assembly GCF_041734735.1). Classification (NCBI taxonomy): domain Eukaryota; kingdom Metazoa; phylum Mollusca; class Gastropoda; order Neogastropoda; family Buccinidae; genus Babylonia; species Babylonia areolata. Next base: position 18,152,585 of record NC_134877.1, on the reverse strand, counting down.
CCAGCAGGTAGATGACGAAGCGGGTGGGGATGGCCACCTCAGAGATACCCAGATCCCGGGGGTCGTTCAGCCTCAGGAAGCCCACCAGACCCACCTTTGTGTGTGTGAGTGTGTGTGTCAGAGCAGAGCACGGCATAAAGGGCGTTGTTATAAATATATAAAAAAAAATTTTTAAAAACACACACAAAAACATGAGTATGATAGTCAGTCGTGTACGACTCGACTATCACCATCAGAAAAGCACAGGAGGCAACTTGCTGTCCCGACTATCTGGGGTGGAATTTGATTGAAACTAGCCGCCTAGTCATTCTGGTGAGACGATTAACTCTCTCCATACGAACGGCGAAAGAGACGACGTTAACAGCGTTTCTCCCCAATTGCCACCATCAAAATATTACAAACGGAAGGCTCTTACACTGAAGAGGTGAATGTTGACAAAGAATACCACAATTCTGACGACGGAAGCTAAAGGTTAGGTCATTCAGACACCCACTGGACATCCGAGGGGTCTGTGTAGAGGAGAAGAGAGGACTGGCCGTACTGAGTGAGTTAAACTGAGGCCCTGTGTGCGGCATGCACTTGGTGCACTGAAAAAGAACCCACGGCAACCAAAGGGTTAGTTACCCTCTGGCAAATTTCTGTGGAAGAAATCTACTCTGATATAGGTAAACAGATACACATGCATGTATTCAAGGACTGACTGATAAGCGCCCCAAAGACAACTGTAAGTCGACTCTACCCAGGCAGGCAGCCTAGTTGTGCAAATTACTCTGCGTTTGTATAGCGGTTAGAGCTTGGTCCCTGACCGAGAGTAA
>NC_134877.1:18141770-18146770 GCF_041734735.1 Babylonia areolata | reverse complement strand
ACATACCCAGCATGCACACCCCCGAAAACGGAGTATGGCTGCCTACATGGTGGGGTAAAAACGGTCATACACGTAAAAGCCCACTCGTGTGCATACGAGTGAACGTGGGAGTTGCAGTCCACGAACGCAGAAGAAGAAGAAGTACTTTCTTCCAACACGCGTATGATGTAATGTTCACTCTGATCATGACCATTAAAAGAAAAGACATATGTAAGTTGTCGTTTGGTTGGTCTGAAACTCTAAATCAAAACAAACAAAAGATATAGGTAATTTGTCGTTTGTGTTAACGCGTTTCAAGCTCTTAAACCAGCAAACAATAAACATACGTAATTTGTCCTTAGTGTTGGTTCATTGGAAGCTCTTCAAGAAACAAATAAAAGACATACGTTGTGTGTGTACGTTGTTGTTAGTGTTCATTCATTTGAAGCTATCAAACAAAGACATGCGTTAAGTTGTCATTCGTGTTGGCTCGTTTGAAGCTCGTGAATAAACAAAACATATACATAAGTTGTCGCTGGTGTTGATTTGTTTGAAGCTCTTACAACAAACAAAACATCTACATAAGTTAAGTAAGTTGCCGCTGTAGTTTGTTCGTTTGAGACTTTTAAACAAACAAACAAAACACATATGTAAATTGTGGCTGGTGTAGGTTCATTTGTAGGTCTTAAACCAACAAACAAAAGACACACGTAAGTTGTTGTTTGAGTTGGTTGGTTTGAGGCTCTTAAACAAGCAAACAAAAGACACACGTAAGATGTTGTTGGTGTTGGTTCGTTTGAAGCTCTCAAACAAACAAACAAAACACACACGCAAGTTGTTGGAGTTGGTTCGTTTGTCTGAAGCTCACAAACAAACAAAACACACACGCAGGTTGTTGGAGTTTGAAGCTCTCAAAGAAACAAACAAACGACACACGTAAGTTGTCGTTGGTGTTGGTTCGTTTGAAGCTCTCAAACAAACAAACAAAAGATCTCAAACAAACAAACAAAAGACACACGTAAGTTGTTGTTGGAGTTGATTCGTTTGAAGCTCTCAAACAAACAAACAAAAACACACGCAAGTTGTCGGAGTTGGTTCGTTTGAAGCTCTCAAACAAACAAACAAAAGATCTCAAACAAACAAACAAAAGACACACGCAAGTTGTTGGAGTTGGTTCGTTTGTTTGAAGCTCTCAAACAAACAAAACACACACGCTAGTTGTTGGAGTTGGTTCGTTTGTTTGAAGCTCTCAAACAAACAAAAGACACACGCAAGTTGTTGCTGGTGCTGATTCGTTTGTTTGAAACTCTCAAACAAACAAACAAAACATACACGCAAGTTATTCGAGTTGGTTCGTTTGAAGCTCTCAAACAAACAAACAAAAGACACACGTAAGTTGTTGTTGGAGTTGATTCGTTTGAAGCTCTCAAACAAACAAACAAAAGATCTCCAAAAAAAAAACAAACAAACAAAAGACACACGTAAGTTGTTGTTGGAGTTGATTCGTTTGAAGCTCTCAAACAAACAAACAAAAGATCTCCAACAAACAAACAAAAGACACATGTAAGTTGTTGTTGGAGTTGATTCGTTTGAAGCTCTCAAACAAACAAACAAAAACACACGCAAGTTGTCGGAGTTGATTCGTTTGAGGCTCTTAAACAAACAAACAAAAGACATACGTAAGTTGTCGTTGGTGTTGGTTCGCTTGAAGCTCTTTTTCTTGTCCTCAGGTCTGCCCTTTTCGTGGCGATGACGGTGGTTTCGGATCATGACGTTCTTGATGTACTGGCGTAACATGGGGTCCAACTGTCCGAGCTTGGACCACTCGTCGATGAACTTGTCTGCAAGCAATATATGATGACGATGATGATGCCGATAACCATCATCATCATCATCATAATGAGAAGAAGAAGACAAAAATCATCGTCATTATCATTATCATTGTTAAAACGATTACAGTACAAAAGGAAACCACAAAAATCAAAGGTGTGTAATGATGATAATAATAACAATAGTAATAATAACAGCAATAACAATGGCAATAATAATAACGAGCATTAATATAAAAAAGCGCTTACCCTGCTGGTCTAAGTAAGCGTGTTCAGCAATACATGTGGTACGACTAAGACACGGGAACATAGTAAAAAGAATGCTAAGTGGAGTGATGGCCTAGAGGTAACGCGTCCGCCTTGGAAGCAATAGAATCTGAGTGCGCTGGTTCGAATCACGTTTCAGCCGCCGATATTTTCTCCCCCTCCACTAGACCTTGAGTGGTGGTCTAGGCGCTAGTCATTCGGATGAGACGATAAACCGAGGTCCCGTGTGCAGCATGCATTTAGCGCACGTAAAAGAACCCACGGCAACAAAAGGGTTGTTCCTGGCAAAATTCTGTAGAAAAATCCACTTCGATAGGAAAAACAAATAAAACTACACGCAGGAAAAAATACAAAAATATGGGTGGCGCTGTAGTGTAGCGACGTGCTCTCCCTGGGGAGAGCAGCCCAAATTTCACACAGAGAAATCTGTCGTGATAAAAAGAAATACAAGATACAAACTCGCTAAAAAAAACAAAAAAACAAAACAACAACAACACAAAAAACTGAACAACTTAAAATACACAAACACGTCTACTACACATTTGAACAACTTCAAACTGGTATCACCAGAGACAACATGCATAGGCCTTACAGTAAAAGCCCAGCAAGTACCGTATGCTAAAACATTGTAAAGAAATGGGCTACCGCAAAGATTGAAATAGGCCAACACTCAGTAAACGCCCATCTCCAAATCTAGGATAAAAGTTTTAGCAAAGAGGGGGGGGGGGGGGGGGGGGGGGGGGGGGGGTGTAAGGGGGACGCTTACACTGATTTCATTTTACAGGTATATATACAAATACTGTTGCTGCTTCTTCTGCTGCAGCTGCTGTTGTTGCTGGTGGTGGGTTTTTTGGTTTTGTTTTTTGACTCACTTGTGTAAACAAAGTGAGTCTTTGTTTTAACCCGGTGTTCAGTTGTGTGTGTGTGTGTGTGTGTCCGTGTGTCTGTGTGTCTGTGTGTCCGTGGTAAACTTTAACACTGACATTTTCTCTGCAAATACTTTGTCAGTTGACACCAAATTTGGCATAAAAATAGGAAAAATTCATTTCTTTCCAGTCATCTTGCTTAAAACAGTATTGCACGTCTGGGATGGGCACAAAAAAATAAAAAAGAAGACTCATTATATGCAAACTGCGTTTACTGTTATATTTATATTTTTTTGTATTCTCTAAACTTTGCACTTTGACCTCTTATTCTGACACAACAACAAGAGGAGTCATTATTATCATTTTTTGTTCAAACAGGAACTTGTTTTGCTAAGAATGGAATTTTTATTTATTTTGCAAACGTTTTGGTGCAGATAGTAAAAAAGGGAAATTACTCTGTAATTAATGCTAGGGGACTTAATTTATCACAAGTGAGTCTTGAAGGCCTTGCCTCTCTTGTTTTCTCGTTTTTTCCCCAATAAAAAAGTTATTTAGGGAATGTGATGAACTGAATTCTTTGTTCACGAACTGTTCAGCTGTGAAATGCTGCATCCATGATGTCTGCCCTTTCCCCTTGTATTGACAGCATTTTGTATGTCTTAAATGAATGTATGTATCTATGTACCTCCTTCTGGCAGACAGTACCAGTGGTCTTGAGGTACCATATTACAGAGTTCTGTTGTTGTTTATGCTACCGTCACATTGTGGGCATGATTGTATGATGGTCAGTCATGTCCGACTATGACCAACAGAACAGCAAAGGAGGCAACTGCTGTCCCAACTATCTGGGCTAGAATTTAATCATAGTGGAGAGTATCTTGCCCAAGTTAAATACATCCCCACTCTCTCGACCAAGAGGGTTTTAGGACAGTCGGCGTTGGGGATGGTTCCCAAAGACCAACTAGCCCCCAAGGCTGCAGCACTAAGAGCCAGTGAAATATTGCCTCCTAATTTGAGAGTCACTGTCCTTCAGAAAAGACTGCGATGTAAATGACTTCCCATTGCAGTGGGAGAGAAACAAATTGATCACACAGCTCTCACTTTAACTATTGTAGTTGTAAAGCGCTTGCAGCAAGATCGTTTGATTTGGCGGTACATAAACTTATTATTTGTATTTGTATTTCTTTTTATCACAGCAGATTTCTCTGAGTGAAATTCGGGCTGCTCTCCCCAGGGAGAGCGCGTCGCTACCTACAGCGCCACCCATTTTTTGTATTTTTTCCTGCATGCAGTTTTATTTGTTTTTCCTATCAAAGTGGATTTTTCTACAGAATTTTGCCAGGAACAACCCTTTTGTTGCCGTGGGTTCTTTTACGTGCGCTAAATGCATGCTGCACACGGGACCTCGGTTTATCGTCTCATCCGAATGACTAGCGTCCAGACCGCCACTCAAGGTCTTGTGGCGGTGGAGAAAATATCGGCGGCTGAGACGTGATTCGAACCAGCGCGCTCAGATTCTCTCGCTTCCTAGGCAGACGCGTTACCTCTAGGGCATCACTCCACCCGTCATTATTATTATTATTATTATTATAACCATGCATGTATGTAGCCTTAGCTGCTGCTACTGACCCACGATCTGGGACATGGAGTAGCACTCGACGTCCTTGAGGAAGACCCCCTCCAGCAGACACTTCCTCAGCTCCATGATGTAGTGCATGGACAGTGAGGCCACATGCGGCTTGGACCACCGCTTGCCCCCCTCCTCCACCGTCTCCTCGTACTTCACCCACCTGTGCAAAGGTACACGTGAAGATGTTGCGTTGTGTGGGATTGTGGCGCGGTGCAAGACAGCACGCATACACGTGCTCACACAGACAGACACAGACACACAGACATACACACACACACGCATGTACAAACACACACACACACACATGCACGCAACACTCGTGGGCGCGTACGCACGCACGCGCGCGCGCGCACACACACACACACACACACACACACACATATATATATATATATATATATATATATATATATATATATAATCATCATC